>NW_021320079.1:76844-96699 GCF_001605985.2 Dendrobium catenatum
CAGAATGAATGTGCTATCTGTCAGTGTTTTTTACGTTGCACGCTATGCTTAAAAATTTATAAGTCATGCAATAATTGAAAATCACACATTTATAGAAACTCAATTGCTTAAATTTGAATAAAATTAACATGGATTCAAAATAATATTGTTTAGGAGATGTTAAATACGCTTAAAATGAAAAGTATCAAATCAATTCCCTTGTTATTAGCAAGACAGACTTTGCTGATCTTTATGTCCTCATTTGTAAGAATAGATTTCAAAAATAGAAGGAATGTAATAAGTTAACTAAAATTTTATTTAAAAATACTTAATTGTCTATTTACATGTGGAAAACCTTATATTATTAATTTCTTACAATGAGTTTTTTCTTTTTTTAATCATGGGATATAAATCCAATTTTGGCAAACAGAGGTGGAAACAAAAGCACCGACATTTGGTATTACTCGGCATTGCATCTAGAACTAGCCCATTCTAGCAATTAGATTGTCGTTATGAACTTTCCTACAAATGCTCCGATTGTAATGGCTGCTTAATCCCAGTAGAAGGTACTATATGAAAGGAGACATCTTACTGGAAAAGGTTTGCATGGATTACTTTACTATTCATTTCCGAGTATAAATTCATGGAGGCAGGGGCCACAAGGTGTCAGAAAATCTAACGAAAACTAAAGAACTAATTAATGTGTCCAACATCTGGCAATCACACTAATGTAATATAAGCAGGAGGCATGAGAATCCAACAGTGACTTGGAGAAATTATAGAGCACATGACTTTTGAACCAAGGATCTAAGACGATATATCATCATATACATGCACTCTCATTGATATAAATATTAATGCGTGAAATTTTAAAGAAAAAAAAAACATTGAAACTAAATCTGATTAGAGTGATGCAATTGAGCTACAAAATTCGCCATCATTCAATTTGTTTATCTGGGCCCACATAATCTTTTTATTCATCAAATTATTTTATAGCAGTTTACTTTTGGTTTCATGATTTCTTGTCTTGCTTGAATCCATAAACACTCCTTTATCTTAACTATATAATTTATTTAATATATTATATTAAGCCTATCACTACATATCATATCAAATTTCTCTAGAATATTGACTAATATTGATAAGTATCGCCTTCATTAAAATTTGCATATCATATGTTCAATTTTTATTATGCTAATATTTTTATGTTTTTATCTTTTAAATTAATTATTGTTTTTCCAATTCTTCACGTATTCAATAGAGCCAATACGATTAAGATTATGCCATTTGCGAAAAAATATTACACATAGCCCCCACTTCGAATATCCTTTGAAATTTTCATTAACCTATCAAAAATAAATAAATATTGATGTAGACAAGGGGGGTCAACTCAACACAAAATAAGTTGATTTTGGCTTCCATTGGAATTTAAAGCTCATGAATTTTGAGCTGAATTTAGCTCATTTATGAGCTGGTCTTTAGTTCATGTTATTGAACTAAGGGTTAATCATTATTAGCTAAGTTTATTTTCATAGTTATTTTTAATTTAATGTAATTTTTCATGGTTTAAAATGGCGCAATCATGAGGCTCGCCTTTGCGCAATTCCAGTAAAAACGCCTCGATGCTTACGCCTCGAGTTTTTTTATGAGGTTGCGCCTCAACTTGGTTGAGGCATGCATTTAGGCCTGCATCGGCCTACTTGCATGAGGTTAATGGCTACAACTGATATATAATTCAACTACATAAATCTTGAAGTAACAGTCCCGACATTAGACTTATAGGAGGTAGGAGGGGAGAGAGCGGCTCACACATAATAATGATTCAATGAAGACCCTTAGTGATACAGTTGCTGATGGTTATGAGTTCTTATGTGATATGTCATTGATATTATTTTTTGAATCAGAGTTATAGTTAATAAATAGAATACTGTGATTTCTGAAAGATGATTTTGAGTTGAACTATATTTATATTGTCTGTATTATTTGAAATATTTTGATTTCACTTCAATATCTATTGCTTTTTTATGTATTATATTATTTATATCATTTCTATATAATAAATTTATCATTTTATGTTTACGCAATCTATGTTTAAGGCTTCACGCCTCAAAAGCGTTGAGGTTACGCCTCGTCACGAATGGGAAACGCTCAATACTCGAATGGACGCAATTTAAACATTGAATTTATATGTATTTTATGTCTTAATCTTAAGTTGTTCCTTGGGATTCCAAAATGGCTTTTTGGATCCCAAGGAAGTTTGTTTTCCCTGCTTGGCTTCCTTTTGGTTTCCACGGTTGCTGTTTCCCGTGCCGTGGTTCCTTGGTTCCACGGTGGGCTATGGGTTTTTCCGGAACTTGGGGGCTTTCCGTGGCTTTTGGCGCCTCGGTTCGTGCGGCCCTTTTTTGGTTCCCATGGTGCTTCTTCGGTTTCTGGGCCGAGCTGTTTTTCCGTAAAAAGCAAGGGGATTTTTTATAGTTTTGATGTTTGGATTCTTGTGAGAATTCAATGTTGTGGCTTTTTGTATTCCCCCTTTCTATCTATAATATGGGGTTATTAATGTTTTAAGAAGGATGATAAGTATTTTTGGAAATGTAAACTGCGGGTTTCCATTGGAAAAGGACTTGCTGAGCTGTTGTCCCTTTCTATCTATCTCATTCCTCGGGAAATCTTGGAGCTGCTTTCCACCCTTGTCTAGCTTCTAAGTTCTTTCGCTCTCCGCAGTACCATCCACCTGTATCCCCTCTTCTATAAGTGAGAATTTAGGGTTGTCTTATATTCGAGTCTATTTGTAGTGTCCATTTATGAAGTCGTTGTTTAGTAGTCTTTGTTAATTTTCTTCTTCTTAGTCTTACTCTGAATGTAAGAGTTTGTCGTCTCTTGCGAGCGTGTTTAGTAGTATTATTTAGTCCTTTTGCCGTTAGAGGTCCTCTCAGGTCCCCATCCCGGTTTTTTGGCCCGCATAATACAGACTTTTAATACTCATTTTTGATTATGTAAAAAAGTTATATTTTAATCACTTTTATTTGAGAATATATGTAAACGGCGACGATCATTATCATGGTGGTAATCAAGGCAACAATTTAAGGATCACTAGGTAATCGCTTAGGGAATTGATTTTCATGTTATTCCCCGCATGTGTGAATATGATGCTGTGTTATTAATAGTTTTCTTCTCGCTTTGACAAAAGCAATAACTATATCATGGTATGATATTTTTTCTTTTCGTTTCCTTTGATCTTGACTATTGTCATTTTTTTATAATATAGGTTTTCTTCCTTGTATAAATAGATGGTAGAAGATGAACTGACTATGCAAGATTAATAGCCAAGAGATTAGATTACCTATTCTCCACACTTTGTTTCACTATGAATGCTCATTTGTTTTATTATTTCAATTGTATTAGAGGCCAGAATCCACTCCTGTCATCACATTTTTATTACATTCAAAAGATTTAGAGTGTTGTGGTTATATCTCATTTAGTTATGTTTGGGATATCTCTCTCTCTGACATATGCTTTTAATGCTAGGGACCATAAGAAAAAAGGATATTTGATTTGTAGCCCACCCCAGTATGTGTCGGGACTAAAGGATTGATGGTTGTTGTTGGTTGTTGATTATATAATGCGGTAATTAGTGAGTAAGATTCTGTTATGGAGATAAAATGGATTCTCTTCCATGTGGGGTCTTCACTATTGGTTTAGCTAATCTCTGCTTGATGAATTTCCTACGGTTGATATATTCTGGCATTGCTTTAATTGTGTGTTGGCAGTTGGTTATGTGATGTTTTTTCTACTCTTAACATTGCCACGCAAAATGAGAAACATCTCTAGAACAATCTTATTGGGGGGGCGCATGCTAACGCAGGTGTGACCAAATTATAAATTATTTTTTATTGGCATTCTTCTGTGGTCTAGCTTTAGCGTAACTCTTTTCGTTATTTTATTTGTTTTATGATATAGACCAACACCCTTTTTTTTTTTTTTGAGTTACTAATCTATGGGGTGATAGTGCCTCTTCCTAAAGCCTTGTGTGATGCATGCTGTGTTGGGGGGTTTGCTCTAGGATGACCTAATATTGAGTGATGCAATTTCATTTTCTAGTTCTTTTATTCTTTCACTAATAAAAAGTTTTTTATTTTGAGCTGTTCAATTTGATCAATTCTAATTAATTAGCAAGCTGATCTGTCTTTGATCTAGATAATCAACTGTTCATTGCTGATTTATCTTTTCAAAATTGTTAAGCTTGATGATGATTTGAGGATCTTTCATTAACCTGTGACTATATTTCAAATATGATCTCTCATTGCTTTGTGTAATTTGCTACAATATTTGTCTCTTATGAATCATTCATCAATAAAGCAATCTTTCTTATGATAGATTCAAATGATTAATATGGTGCTGGTTTTTTCTCAATATGGTATGTCCTCATGAATCTAGGATGTTCAGACTCCTCTCAAAGTATCGCTTCTTAATTTACACTAATGCTGTACAATTAAGCTCATCAGGAGCAAAATATCGACAATTCTAGATTTTCGGACCTATAGTCATAGAATTACCTCGTGATATTCTCTTTTAATGTCAACACCTGACTTATGAGTTCCTCGGTAGTCAAGGCGCCACTAGTAACATAGCTAAAATGGAAATTTTATGTAACTATTATCCCATAGGGGGAATATGGTAAATTCATTTGTTAATTCCTATTCTAAGGATGTGCCTGTGCCTTAACCCATGATTATTGACAAGATTCATCGGAAAAAAAAAAACGTACTCTAATATGACAGTACTTTAGTCATTTTGCATACTGTATTTCCTCTAACAATTCCTGTAGAGAACGAGAGTCATGGATTATTTATTTATTCAGGGATATTAAGGTAAGTAGAATTTTATCATATCGCAGATAAATAGATTCTTATGACATTACACTCATACATTGTTATCCTAAGATACTTGCTCGCTCTATCGATTTTAGGCACTTAAGACAAATAGACTCTTAGTTTTGACACAATGCCTCCTTTCGTGACTAGTCGGTATCTTTGTTCTGTAAAAGTCTGGCGAATTCTGAGGCAATACGTTTAGATGTGCTTCCAAAGAATAGCCTCTATATATTTGGTGTCTGAATTTTGATTTGATTATTATTTCCTTTTTCTTATATTTGTTGGTATTACGAAATGCAATCTATCCTCAATAAAACGCTTATTGGTGTGTATACAAGACATTCATCGAATACCTATTTTCATGGGAGGGACATGTTAGTCTCAGAGGACCTTGTGAGAGTCTCGTCTTACACGTTTCCTTATTAATGACGGCTATTCTGATGTATATAGTCTTTGTTACTCTGATTCTCCGTTCTTGAGGTGGAACTAGGATATTACTCTGTTGATTGATAACTGTCGGAGAATAAGCATAATCAAACGATAAACAATAATTAGGTACAATCGCAAGTGATCTGCTATACACATCAATTTTCCTCTCCCTCCTTGCATGCAGAGCTTTCAGCTAATCATTATCTATAGTTAGTTTGACATGTATTTTTAGCTATATTAAAAATAAGCACAACCCTTTCTCTACCTTCTCTTGCAGGAGCTGTTCCATCCTTGAGCATCCCTGGTATATACTTCATTCTATAATCAGTCCACGTGACCTTGGGGATTTGGCGACCAATTTTTGCATCATTTACGTTACATAGTTAATATCCTCCGCAATGTGAGTCCCTAATGTCTCGATTGGAATTAATAATTCCACTAGACCCTATAATAATGAAGCTTCTAGATAGGACAATAAATTAATGGTTACTCTCATTACTTAGACTTGCTGTCTCTCAACCTTTTTGCCAAATGTATCTGAGTGATCAGCATGGTCTCATATTCATTACTGTTAAAATCATAGGGAACTATCTGGGTTGTAGAAGCCACGTCTATCAATATTATTTTTAGAGTAGATCTCTCCTCAAATTATACCTCTCTACAATATATCTTACTCTTATGGATAATATAATTTTTAGAAAAAGCTTCATCTCATTAACTCTAGAATTGCATGGCTCTATCTAATTCATATTAAATGAAATCAGATGACTGTCTAATAACAGACAATATACTTATGGTGGGCGCATGGGAATCATAATCTATTCACACCTTGATGTTGTGTTGAGCCAATAGAAAAGTATCAAAGCATTCAAACTTCTGAGTCTATTATGACCATCTATCTAATCTTTTTTCAATTCAGTAAAATCCATAAACTTTAGTATATCAAAAATTGACCCGTTGATTCGCATTTTATCATCATTGATGCAATATTTTCAGTATCAGGTCTGTCAGAATAGGACGATTTGATCAATTAGAGATAAGAGTAAGTACTACTTAAGTCCTTTTTGAGCAAGTTGGTGAGTATTATATGCACATAATGGTTCACTTGCGAGTACTGATACATGACACTCAGTCTATATACTTCTCAAATCTCTCAAAATCTTTCACTTGCCAATCACCAAGAGTTTGCTTCCAACACGATGGTTTTGATTTTGCACCTTATGTGTCCTTTCTTACCAGTAGGTCTTTGACTTAAAATAATTTACCAACTATGATCGCTTCAGCTAAATAGTATTATCTCCATTTGCTAGCTTTTTTGAACTCATACGAACGTTCACCAAATTGTCACAGTAATGTAGAACACCTAAACTTTTCTTCATTTTTACTTTACTTTCCATGACAGTATTATCTAAAGATGTCTCCTGGTTTTAGTGAAGTAAAATCAACCTGCGCTTATAGAATCTTCTCTAGATTTCTGCTTCGAGAGTTGATCTCATTGTAAAATAAAGGATCTATACACTAGGTAATATGTTCCGAGTTTTCTAGAGCTCTCTCATATTCATTCCATGTATTAGGATATTCTCATTTTCTAGAGACGGTGGATATCACTATCTATAACTTCTTGAGTAATTAAACAGACTCTTTTAGGTGTGGCTTTGAACTTCAAATCAAGCCTTAAAAAAAAAAAAAGCTAAATTTTGGATTCCAAATTATTTGGAAAGGTATTGGTTTAGGCCTTAACTACAAATGATTTAATGACTATATCTGCTCTTCTCTGAGCCTACATTCCACATGCGGGTAATCAATAGATTGTAAAAAGTAGACATTCTTATTTTCCAGAAATCAAACGGAATATGATCAAAGAGTGGTGGACGGGCTATTAATAACAGCTCCGCAAGTAGTTAATATGATTACCAAACTGCGACAATGATCACTTTTTTTCAAGGTATATTCTAAAACACACTAATATTTTGAAAACAGCGCTCCTGAGCTCTGATACCAATTGAAATTACTAGATGGACAAGAGAGGGGGGGGGGTGAATTGTGAAAACTTTTTGACAATAGTTAAGACCTAAGCAGGAGTTCTAATATTTTTAATGTTTTAAAATTTTAACATGAAAATTTAAACAATTTTTTTTTCACAAATTTTCCCAAGCAAATATTGAAAAATAAAATGTACACAGTAATAAAAGACAATAAGGAAAATGCACACCGAGATTTTTGTAGTGGTTTGATCAAACCATGACCTACGTCCACTCCCCGGAGTCCTCCACTCTGGGTATTTCACTACAAGCAATAGCTCTCCTTTTGCCCCCCTTGGCAAGGCTGAGAAGCCCGTACAATACTCCCTTTCACCAACCCAGCGTGGTGGAGTGCCAAACTCTATTTTTACCCTTCTGGCAACGGTAGAGAACCTTCTCATTTTTCTCACTCCTGGAGAAGGCAGAGTACCTCGAGGTCACGGATGTTGAAGAGCCTTTCCCCTTGGAGATCCTCCCATAAATTCTTCTAGGGCCACAGGAGGAGCAAGATGCTGCAAGTTCGGAGCAACCGTGTGATATCTCTCACACCTCTTCTCCCTCACAATGCTCACCTTCTCCTTCCTCTCTCAAACCCTAAAGAACTTCTCAAGAGCTCTCTCCCTCGGAATCCCTCTCTAACCACGTTCTCCTCTCTAATTCACACCCTGAAAATATAACAAGTTTTTCACCTCAAAACAGGCTCCAAAATCCATGAGATTTCAAAAGTAGCCATTACTATCGTATAGTATGGTTTCTAATCGTAAAATACGATATATATAAACAGACTTCGTCCTGGTATGAAGTGGTACGAACAGTTCAAAAACATTCACACAGTACAATTTTAAATCGTACGGTACAATCCATAACAATTCTGTTCGTACAGGACGATAGTCGGGACGATAAAACATTCTCTCTATTCATCGTATGGTACGATTTCCATCGTACAGTACGATGAGACAAAATCGAAGAGATCGTCCGGGACGATCTTCGGGATGATTATAATTCATCTCTGTTCATCGTATGGTACGAATTGGTTCGTACAGTACGATATTCAAATTTTAATTAAGCCTGAATTTCTTGCACTAATCACGGATTAAACTAAGTAAGTATTTAAACATAATCGGACAGTACGACTATGTTCGTACAGTACGAGCGACGGAAAATAACTTACTTAATTTAAAATGGCTGCTAGGGTTTTATCTTTGAACATATCGTATAGTACAAATACATTCATACGGTACGATCTATTCACAGAATTGTCATACAAAGCTCTGATCATACTGTACGAAATAACATCATATAGTACGATCTACAGGGAAAGAGAAACTCTAAAGTTTTCATTAAAAAATAGTCTCCACCTATGTGTGCACATGGTTGCTCAGACTTTTATGCATTTTGTGGCCAGACTCAAGAAAATAAAAAATAAAATAAACACTAAAATACATTGCAGACTCATACTCTTAATCTACCCATTCTTGAGTCTTCCTATCGTCCTGAGTAGCTTTTGATCTTCCTAAAATATTAGTACTCACGGACAATAGCAAATAAAATAATATTCAATGAATAGATGATTCAAACGACATTATTTGTCTTCATCAAAATCTCAAACTCGGGGTCATGGGTTGCAACAGTAAAAAGCTAAGGGTCACAAATTTAATAAAAAGCATCAATTTGCATCAATTTTGATTATTAACCATGAAAATGAATTGCAAGGTAACTCTTCTTTAAAAGAAAATCTAGTTGAGATCACTTCAAAACTTTTAAACTTATTTTTTTTTAAATTTGACCTTCATGTGAAAGCCGAATTTTAGGTCTTATCAGATAGTGATTTTCCCTAAATTAATATTCACGAGAGTCCTATTGTGATAGATCTTTTAGATTTTGACACCCATCTAGAAAATGATGATCAAGCACCTATAGAGAGTGTAAACTTTGTAGTAGTTTACCCTCTCGAGGATATAGAGCTGCTGTAACTTTTTGATGGTAAAGTCTTACCCCTTAGGCTTCCCCCTCTAGAAAAATGTAATCAAGTTATCTCTAATGATCTAATTCCAAATCTTCATCATCAATCCAATCTTCCTTGCACTCCATGAGGTCCTGAGTTCAGTGTTCCCAAGGTTGATTATAACATTCTGGCTCATCATAACAAATTGCCAGCCAAGTTGAGCATCTATGATGCTCTCATCCTTTCAAAGGAAATGAGTGAATCCTTTATCTAAGCACTTCTTGACTTGGAGATTTTCCTAGCTCAATTGGCTTTAATCTCAAAATATAAGGCCCTCTACTTTAAAAAATCCCATGAGTGACTTTTTTAGATCAAGATCTACTGTTGGTTACTGTCGATCATAATCACCCTCTTTATATTATAATAAATATAAGGAATTTTAAGTTATCGAGAGTCCTTGTTGATCCAGGTTCATCGGTCAACGGAATAAATAAAATGACCCTTACCTATCTTAAAGTTGATGCTAGTAGCCTCACCACTTATAAGTATGTGGTATGTGGTTTTAACAAAAAAGGTGAGAGGGATTTAGGTTCAACTACCCTTGTGTTGGAAATTAGAGAAATTAAAACTGAACCAAAATTTCATATAATCGACTCGACTACGTCCTTTAATGCATTTTTAAGTAGCCCCTAAATCCATGAATATAGAATGGTTCCTTCTACCTTACACCAATGCACAAGTACCAATGAGACAACATTGAGTATGTGATTAAGGGTGATTTGTAATCATTCTCAGTTCAAGATATTAAGATCTTCGAGGATGCCACATACTACATATCAAAAGGGTCCTCTTCCCTTACTAATAATTAGATCATGATTAGGGATAAAATAAGTGAAACTTCCATACAAAATCAAGGATCAAAAGAGAAAGAAAATGAAAATGATAAAAATTATAATAATCAGATAATGAAGATGATCTCGAGATCGTGGTCCTTAGGAATCCAAACATGTTACCTTAAAAAGGTGGGAGGTTGGCCTAAAGGGCATGGGGTTGAGGCCATGCTTCATTTGAAAGAAGAATAACCAAGTGTATATTGATCTGGAGTCAAGTTCTAATGAAGAAGCAAGAAAGTGGGGTGTTGCAATTCCTTTTGATTTTAAGAATGCAAATCTTCTTGCAAAATTTGAACTAACTTTAAATCAGGATATTGAACCTGAGGTTGATGCTCCAATAGGTTAAAAATGAGGAACCTGAATTGACAAAGTATAAAAAGCTTAGTAGGATAATAGAGTCCTTAACCTTGTAGGTTTGCAGGGCTAGTGATTAAGAAAGCTCCTAACCTAGACAATAGAATAAGGAAAGTCTATAAAATTCTTTCATGACCTGTCCTCAATGGATGAAAGTGATATAACCCTTAAGGAGGAAGAGTCCAATAAATTAAAGGAATAACATTTTTGCTACTTCCTTGTCTATGTAAAGATATCTTTTTCCAAACGTTCTGTACCGTATCGATGGACTAATGGTCCAGCTAGATACCATGAAAATATTTTACAAGCAAAAATTACGAAAAGTTTTATGAGTGGTATCGGCTTTGATACCATTAATTCATTTGATGATGAAGAGTAATTTTTAATGATACCTTATAATCTTAACCCTCATAATGTCCCTATTAAAGTCGTCTGCCCTCTCAATAAGCTCTGTTTGACACTCTGGATGATCCCAATGAACATCAAGTTTAGGATGCACCACTTGAATTTGAGGAAGAGATTAAATTGATAGTCGATAAGTTAAAAGAATTTAACTTGGGAAATTATAATGAACCTCATCCTACTTTCATAAGTACCCTACTGAGAGAGGATGAGTCTCGTGATCTAATTCAACTTATGTCAAAGTTTAGGGACTGCTTCGCCTAGACATACAATAAAATACCATATTTTTTCACTGACATAGTAGTTCATAAATTTGGAATATGGCTTGATGCCATTACTTATAAATAAGCTCCTCAATGCATGTGCTTAGACATAGAGTAGCAAGTCATTTTTGAAATTAAGAAATTAATCAATGTTTGATTAATTTGAGAGGAGCAATATCCCTCTTGGGTAGCAAGTGTTACACAGGTTGAAAGAAGAATGGTCAAATCCAGATCTTTGTTGACTATAGGGATCTGAACAAGGCATGTCCCAAATATTAATTTCCTTTACCCAAACCTAAACTTATGGTAGACATTACCTCATCAAGTGCTATTTTATCCTTTATGGATGGCTCTTCTAGTTGTAACAAATTAGGATGGCCCTAGAAGATGAGAGGAACAATTTATTCAGAACTCCTATAGAAATCCTCTTTTATAAGGAGATGCCATTTGGCCTTAAGAATGCTAGTGCAACCTACCAGTAGGCCTTGACTCATATCTTCGATGACTTAATCCTCAATCAAGTTTAGTGCTACATATACAATTTAGTTCTCAAGAGCAAATTCAAAGAGACTCATCTATATGATATAAAAGTTGTTTTCAAGCAATTATGTCTCCACAACCTCAAAAGAAATCCTTTGAATTGTGTATTTTGTGTCACTTCAGGGAAATTCATATGATTCATTTTAAGACACCGTGGAATCTAGATTTTTCCTACCAAAATTGAATCCATCTTGGATATTCCGCTTCCTAAGAGCCTAATCTAATAAAGATCTCTTAATGGTAGGCTGGCGTATATAAGAAGGTTCACATCCAAGCTTTCTTGAAGATGTCAACCCTTCTCTGTCCTAGCCAAGAAGGATACCAAATGTATATGGGATGAGAAATGTTAGAGTTTTTTTGAAAGCATCAAAGAAAACCTTTCTAATCTACAAGTTTTAGTAGCCCACATTTTAGGAAATTCTTTGATTTTATTTAATTCAGCCTTAGATGAGTCCTTAGTTGCCCTATTATTAGCTCACGTTAATGACGAGGGGAAAGAGAATGCTCTATATTACCATAGCTGAAGACTTATTCTTAAGGAAATCTTATACCCTTCGATTGAGAAGCATTTTCTTGCCTTAGCTTTTGCAGACCAAAAATTAAGAGACCATACACTTTCTCATTCAATTAGTTTGATTTCTAGAGTCAACACGTTGCAATATCTTATAACCCAACCTCCATTGTTAAGATTTTAGCTCATTTTTCTATGATAATATATTAATTTGATATCACTTTCATTCCCTAGCATGTTATGAAAGTACAGATTGTTCGCGACTTCCTTATGGTGCACTTGTTGCTAGCAGATTCTCCTTTAAATGATGACATACCTGACAAATAAATCATGAGTTTAAGGGAATCAAATAATCTTATCTAGGAGTTATATTTTGATGGTGCAGCTTCCTCTTAATAGGGCAATACCCAGAAATTTGTGATCCATAAAAAAGATGGAATTAACCAAATTTCATAACAATGAATAAGGGAATGATATATTTTTCATAAAATCTATTAAAGCCTTGCATGTATAATAAGGTTCAGTATGAAGCTCTGATAATCGGCCTGAAGCTTACAATTATGATGGAGATTAAAGAGATTAAATTTTTTGTTTATTCTCAACTGGTAAGAAACCAAGTTGTTGGAACCTATAAGCTTTTGAAAACTAATCTCTTTAAATATCACCATTATACTAGTCACCTCCTCAAATAGATCCCAATTTTAACTTTATGTAGTGTTCCCTATGGAAGTAATTCTTATTTCCTTAGCTAATCTTGTGAAGGAATTTGCATACCCAGATAAAGACTTTATTCTTATAGAGATTCAAGGACATCAGGTTCTATCCCTTATAGATTTGGAGCACATGGACAAGCAAACTTCTCAGATCCTTTCTACCACTTCATCAACCGACAAAGAAAATGATTGGAGGGAATCTTTAATCAACTACCTTCAAGAGGGAAAACTTCCCCATGATAAATCCCTTGCCAATTAGATTAGGAAACATGCCCTATCATATGCACTAATCAATAATATGTTATATTGTCAATTTTTTGATTAGATTTGTCTATATTATTAAAAAAAAAAAGATAGGCCTAAAAAACTATCAATGAGCTCTATTCCAGATTATGTAGCGCTTATCAATCAGGTCCAAAAATAAAGAAGAGCATCAAAAGACTTGGATATTATTGGTCTATGATAATTAATAATTGCATGAACATTATAAAATGCTTTCATCTATGACAGATCCATGGTGTTGTTTTACATCAGCCATCTAATATGTTGCATCCCAAGAAACTTCATGGCCTTTAAAAGTTAGGGCATGGATGTTATTAGGCTAATTGATCCTTCTTCTTCAAAGGGCCATTACTTCATATTAGCAACGATGAACTACATTTAAAAATGGGAGGAATCAATTCCCCTGAGTAAAGTAACATCACACCATATTTTGAAAATCTTTCATGACCATATCATGTATTCATTCGGCGTACCCTGCATAATCATATCTGATAATATGTTTGTATTCAATTCTATAGAAATCAATAGTTTTGTAAGACACCATAACATTGAATGGAGATACTCAACAATCTGTTATCCTTGGGCTAATGGGTTAGCTGGGGCCTTCAAAAAGAATTTGGTGTAGATTATTAAGAAGACCCTTGATGATAGTAAAACTCAATTGGATGAGAGTTTTGTGGAAGGTTTGTGGGACTATAGGACAACTTATAGAACCCTGACCCAATCCAATCCATTTGCACTAGTGTATGGGTCCGAGGCCGTACTTCCCAAACAAGTGCAAAGTCTCTCACACAGAGATGAAATCTAGATTCAAATCATAACTAAATGTAATTCATAAATACAATAAGAAAAACTTGAAGGCCTTGAAGAGAATCATCTCCAGGCACAATAAATTTTATATTTGTATAAGTTCTGAATGATCAAGCTCATTATAACTTAGTGCAACCTAAAACCTTAGAAGTAGGAGACTTAGTCTTGGTTCTATAGAGGCTTATCTTAGCTCACCAAAAGATTGGTGGGAATTTTAAACAAACTCAGGAAGGAATTCATTGTAGAAAATGTCTATGAAGGAGTTTTTGTGTCAACTAGGGGATTGAAAATAAAATTACCAAATGTTACCTGACAACGAGCATTTCTATAAATTATTATTATGCTTGATATAGCTCAAATTTTTTATTAATGAAATACTTTGGAGTCTTAAATTAATTCTAATGAATCCTATTTTCACTATCCAAGTATTTTTTATGAGATTAAAATTTTCAATCAATCGTATCAAGTCTTCCTCCCATCGGGTTAGGAGATTCGTTCCCTTGGGTTTTGATCCTTTATGATGGGCATTTCTTTACACCATCATAAAATCATCTGATCCTTTATATTGAGAATATTTTGATCCTACCATAAGACCATTTAGTCTGATCCTCTGTGATGTGCATGTTTGACCCCATCTTTTGATCATTTGGTCCCCTATGTTGGGAATATCTTGACCCCACCACAAGACCATTAAACATAATCCTCTATAATGGGCATATTTTGACCCCATCATATGATCATCCAATCCTATTTGTTGGGCCTATTTTGACCCTACCAAAAGACCATTCAACTTGATCCTCCATGATGGGCATGTTTTGCCCCCATCATATGATCCTCCGATCCTTTATGATGTTCATATTTTGAACCTATCATATAATCATATGTTCCACTATGTTGGGCATCTTTTAACCCCACCATAAGACCATTAACCACCCTGATCCTCTATGATGAGCATGTTTTGACTGAATCATATAATTATATGGTCCTCTATATTAAGCATATTTTGACCCCACCATAGACCATTCAACCTGATCCTCTATGATAGGCATATTTTGACCCCATCATATGATTATCTAGTCCTCTGTGATGGGCATATTTCATCCCCACCATAAGACCATATAACCCAATGCTCTATGATGGAAAAGATTTGATCCCTTTATACGATCATCATGTTCTCTGTGTTGGGCATATTTTGACCCCACCATAAGACCATAAAACATGATCCTCTATGTTGGGCATATTTAGACCCCGCCACAAGATCATCCACTAGTGGTGGATAACACCCTTAGTGGCACCACACTACTATCTAGTCAACTTTGGTTCTCTAAGGTTTGTTCCTCCCTTTCCTTAGAATCAAAATTTACAATTCCATCATTTTATTTGGTCAATGTCAATATGTGCTCCAGAACATTATTAACTACACATATTGGGGGTCAATTTGTTGACATCATTTATATATGAGGTCACTAAGAACCATTTGAATTTCTTTCTGGTGACCAAATGGTTGAAATATGTCTACTTTCTAATCATATAAGTCCTAATTAAGATCTAATTCAATCCTAATCAAACTCAATTCCACTTTCCAATTCAATCCTTGGTCCAGCTTCCAACTTTATATTATTTTCAAAATTATATCCAATAGATCTCAATCATTCATTTGATTTTCATTGGTCTGGATAATAAGAACTCAATAACTCAACTTTGGATTCTAATCCAGATTTAACATTCTAATTGAACCTCAGAGTTAAAGACCCAGGTTCTAGAGCCCGTTTTAAGTATTTTTGTATCACCTTGAAATCTAATCAATTAGCATCTGGTTCATTGAAAATTAATTGCATATTTATAAGACATAACTCTAGTACTAACCCTCAAAATTTTAGCTCATTTGGAGGTCACTAACCTCAGAAATAAGATTTATCCCCAAAGGCTACAAAACCTTCAGATATTTATAGCCTATGCAACTGGACCTACCATTCAACATAATTTAATATTGTGACCCTTTTTAAACTCTCCAAACACACTCATAAACCATCTCATAACTTGTTAATCAATAACCTACACTTCCCTAGACCCTTTTTGACCAAGGGTTGACCAGGAGTCAAAATAATCAAAATACCTTTTAAATGGGTTTTTTGTTTTCTCCCCTAAATTCCACATCACCTTTCCATGTCAACCTTCCTAACCTATCCCAATGCATCCTAGAACTTATTTGGAACACATTAGACCCAAACCCATATATTAGATTGACCAAATTGGGCCTTAAGGGTTTAAACACCCATTTACAAAAAATGACCTTCTCTTGGCTTAGGGCCTTTTTGATTGAGTTCAAATGATCAACTTGAACTCAATGAAACCCACCCTTGACCCTAAGTCAACTTGGTTGACCATGTCAACCAAGGTTGACCAAACCTTCCATACACTCCCACCTTCTCAAAACCTTTGACCAAGACTTTCCAAACCCATTTAATCCTTTGGGGTGACCCATTGGTTCCTAAAGAGACCACTTGGGTTAGGCACTTAGATTGACCCAAATGCCCAAAGAGGGGTTCCACTTGAGCCTAATTCCAATCCAAACCAAATTAGATCAAACTAATTATCACAATTGGTTCCCTCTGACCCAACAAAACTTTGCTAGATGACCCAAACCTTGGGTCAACTTAGGCTAGGAATTAGACTATTCCAAAATGGAAAAAATCACCTTGGGTTTTTCCATTTCCCAACCTAAGCTTAATTGAACCAAACCAACCCTTTCATTAGGTAGCCATAGGTCCAACACACCTACCATAGTTTACCCAGACACTTGGTGACTTGGGTCAACCTCTTGGCTTGTCCAAAGTAGTCAAAACCACCTTTACCCGTGCCACTTCTTACCTAAGACCCAATTGGATCCAATTGACACTTCTATTGGGAGCCCATTAACCCAATACATCTCCCATATCAATTCCACACCCTGGCTTACCCTAAGTTAAGCCAAAATTTACCCAAACTATATAGGTTTGTGTCAACCAAGCTTATCTCAGCAATCGGGCAACCCAATGCCCAATTAACCTCCAAAATACTTTCCACCTCAGCTCGACCCAGCCACTGGCTAGTGGCATCCATAATGAATGAGAATAGAGCTCTAGTGGTCCCCCCTTCATAGACTCTAGCTAAAACTTCCTCAAGGCTTGAGCTTTACATTTTAAGGCTTAGAAGACTTCCCAAGGATGTCCCCATCCATCTCTCCATCATCCAAAGGATGCCCCAATTAATCAAGATAGTCCATGCTCAAAGGAGGCATTTTAATAGGGCACCTCAACCTGGACCTCCCCATTCACTTCTTATCATTTGAAATTACTCCCTAGAGCTCCTTGAGTATTCTTCTTCCATTCCCCTGATTTCCAACCTCCTTAATCCATTCATTCGAGTGAACTCTAGAAAAATCTCTTCATCCTCTTCTTGAAGTCATACCTTTGACCATCCTCTAGTTTTGTCGTATGAAGGAGAAGTGCTGTCCATCACTCCCTTAAGCTTATCTATAGAAAAACCCATTCGCTCGAGCTTTTTACATTATCAAAATTTTTTCCTAAGCTCCTAGCTAGGTAGTGCCAAACAAGTGTGAAATAAATCATCAACACACAAGAATCTAACTGGTGGATTGATTGTTTATAGTCTCCTGATCCTTCCCATTAATTTTGGATGATATCCACTAACAGGGTCCTTGAATCATGTTAGAATAGCCCTATGGCTTTGAATGCTAATGGGAGGTTAAAGATGTAATCCCCGCCATTGATCTTAATCAATGGCTAAGATTAGATACCAAAATTCTAGAATCAATTGAATCATATTTGTTTGATTGATGATTAGATGGTCGCAGTTTATTTTATGTTACCTAGTTAATCACCAATGATTGGCTGACCAATAAGGAGGCACCTGCATTCAATGTTTTTTAGACTGGGTAATTTTAGGATTTAAAAAATCTAGAAATTATGGGAAACTTAATAAATTCATATCTCCATCTACACATAGCTAATTTAAGTGTTCTTAGGCTATTTGGAAAGATTTCAGGCATGTATTCAAAATCCTTATAGTCCCATGTCCTTCCAACTTCTGTGTTAATGTAAATTTCTATTTAAATGTTTTTGGTTTTTACACATTTGTGTGCTTATTTGATGTCACCACTGCTTGGGACTTTAGGAATTGAATTTGGGCATGTCTCTGACATGTTAAATTTTACCTCCCTGTTTGAGATGTTTAAGGGCATAATTTAGTCAATTTTGAGTCAAGGGTGATGGTTTAATTCTTGATTTGAAATTGCTTCTTTAATTTTTCCAAAGAGAATTAGGAATTAGGTGTGTGCATGTTGAATGTGTTTGCTCTATGGAGTTTAGAGCCACTGATTGCACCCCCATCCAAGCTTAGGGTAGTGACTTAAGAATTTTCTAAGATGACTTAGAGGTCACCATGGGTGGCTTGGATTACTACCTTAGAGAGTTCTCTTTGGGTCCAAACATAGGGGGCTTAGACCATGAGATTAGGTGATCTCATAATCCAAATTTCACTAGATTTGGTTGAAAGTTCGTTAGGGATGTTAAGCCCTATATAACTGGCCTAAGATAATTAAAAGAGAGAGGTGATTTGGAAAACTTTAAAACCAAAGATAAAACTCCAACCAAAATCACCACAAACAAAGTGCGGAAGAAAAATAAATGCTGAAGCGATAATAAGAAAAGAACACACCGGATTTATAGTGGTTCGGTCAAACTTTGACCTACGTCCACTCCTTGGAGGCACCCTCTAAGTATTGCACTAAAATTGTGACTCTCCTTTAGGCCCCACAGTAAGGCAGAGAAGCCCTTATAAAATCACTTCCACCTTCCCCGGTGCGGCGGAGTCGCCGGGTCCTTTGACACCAAGGAGATCTTCTTCTTTGGTGAACTTACCTCGAGACAAGCCTTGAATCCGATGGTACTAAGGTGCGAGTTCGCCGGAGCAACCGTGTGAAATCCCCTCCACACTCCCTTGAGTTCCCCCCCCCCTCACAGGATCTTCTCCCTCTCAAACTCCACCCTTTCCTCTCTCCCTTTCAAGTTCTCTCTTCAAGTTTCCCCCCACAAGAACAAAGCTACAATGGCTGCTAAAGACACTTACAAAAGTTGCCATGCCATAGCTTAAAGAGAAGCTCTCAAAACGAACTCATTAATACAAGTTGCTGATATTATCGTCCACGACGATAGGCATATCGTCCTAGCCGATTAGTTTAAATTCAGCTCAACGACCTGGAACGATTTGGGAGGATCAAAAGAAAATTGGTTATATCGTCCTGGCCGATCTCACGATCGTCCCTGTCGATTAGTTTAAAACTGATTTTAATCGTCCTGATCATCACCCTAATTTGGTGCTGGCTGAAGTCAATCGTCCAGGCCATCGTCTTGGCCGATCATAAGATAGTCCCGGATGATGAGATCGTATCAATCAACCATTAATGCTTTCCAAAGATACCAGATCAATTTAGGCATAATTGAGTTAGATCGGCCTGGACTACATAAATATCTCCTAGACAATTTCCTAAAATAAGGAATTCCTAAACTTATTATGGCGGTTGATTCTTTTTGAATTAATACTATCGTCCTGGCCGATACATGTATCTTCCAGGCCGATCTCAATGACGTCTGCCTTAATGAGGATGCTCTTATTAGGGTTTCTGATTTTGGACATATCGTCCAGGACGAAATAAATATCGTCCCGGCCGATATTACCAAAAATAGAAATCTTATAGGGAACAACAGGAAATCTTCCAAGTTACAAATCAACATATCTCACATTAAATACCACAGACTCAAGAAAGGAAAAAGATTACAAA
>NW_021320079.1:96799-109937 GCF_001605985.2 Dendrobium catenatum
CCGATTAATTTAAATTTAGCTCAACGGCCTGGGTCGATTTGGGACGATCAGAAGAAAATTGGTTATATCATCCTGGCCGATCTCACGATCATCCCGGCCGATTAGTTTAAAACTTATTTTAATCATCCTGATCATCGCCCTGGTTTGGTGCTGGCTGAAGTCAATCATCCAGGCCATCATCCTGGCCGATCATAAGATCGTCCCAGGCGATGTGATCTTATCAATCAACCATTAATGCTTTCCAAAGATTCCACATCAATTTAGGCATAATTGATTAGATTGGCCTTGACTATATAAATATCGTCCTGATCGATTTCCTAAAACAAGGAATTCTTAAACTGGTTATGGCGGTTGATTCTTTCTGAATTAAGACTATCGTCCTGGCCGATACCTGTATCATCCAGGCCGATCTCAATGATGGCTGCCTTGATGAGGATGCCCTAATTAGGGTTTCTGATTTTGGACATATCGTCCCGGCAGATATTACCAAAAATAAAAATCTTATAGGGAATAATAGGAAATCTTTCAAGTTACAAATCAACAGATCCCATACCAAATACAACAGACTCAAGAAAGGAAAAAGATTACAAACTGACACAGACCTAGTCTACCTAATCTTGAGCTCGTCCTAAATTGTAGTCTGATCGTGTGGACCTGAAACGTTAGCACATAAGGCAATCGTAGAGAATTAAGGAATGTTTGCTATCATCAAAATCATAAACCATAGATCCGCAACATTAGTTTCTATTTGGTCCACCAACTAGGAAGCCAAAATCCCACTCTAGATTTGGCATAGAACATTAATTAATTCACTTAAAAATCAGAATAAACCCAAAATTTTCACATAAGGATTCTCATTGATCCAAATTGAACCCTTAACTCATTTAAAATAAAAGCCCTATCATATGATCCCTAATTAAATGTTAATTTATTTTTTTTCAAAGAATTGACAATTAATTCTAATAATAAATTAGAAATATTTAAAAATTCCAAAAATTTCCCAAATGCTTGGAAACATCCCTTTAGGCCATCTCTAACACTTGATGATGATTTAAAGAGGTTTCTAGAAAATTTGGATCTAAATTAAAGTATTCTCTTAATTAGGTAATTTTAAAAAAATCACAAAATTCCCAAAATTTCAAAAATTACCATTAATTCCATAAAAATCCAATTTAATTCAACTCCAACTAAAATCAAGTATTTTTTTAAAATTTTAAAAACAGAAAAATTAAATAAAAGTCAAAAAGTCAATTTTCTTTTTAGTCGTAGTTCAAATTTAGATCAAAACAAAAATTCATTACTTAATGTAAAAATTTCAAAGTTAAGCAAATTTAATGTCTAATTACTCCTCTTGAGGAATAATATTTAATAAAAATATCAAAACTTTCGAAGTCACCTTAGATTTAAAAATTAACTTTTAACCCCTAAATTTACATATTTAAATAATTACCAAAATTCAATAATTGGTTTAAATTTCAGAGAAATCAAACTTAATTAATAAAGTCAATTAATCAAAATTATAATACATAATAAAAACCCTAAAGAAGAAGTTTTTAGGATGGACTACTCCGAACAGTGTGGCTAAGTGTCCTAAGGAGCCTTGTTTCTCGAGCTTGGGGGCACAACGACCCAAACAAATTTATTGAACTGTAAAAATTTTAAATTAAATTACTCTTAATTATTTAACCAAACTAAAATACTTCATCCAGTCATATCAGGCAGGTTTTTAGGATGGACTACTTTGGGCTTTAGGGCAGAGTGTCGTAAGGATGCCTGGTTTCCTGGTGGCATAACACAATGACTTTGTTGATGAAAAAAATAAATTAATTTAGTCTTAAAATTAGCAGCAAATCAAAATAATTAATATTCATTTATCCCTTAATATTTTGCTAATTAAATCCATTTGATGATCGAACCTTAAAACACATCTTAAATTAAGTTTTAATATATATCATTACTTTGTATCAAATATAAATCTATTCTTCATCCTTTATCAAATCCAAACATTAGATGTCTTTAACAAGTAACAAATTTTAGGATCTACCCCAGCCATACGAACTTCAACACACACATTAGATGGTTTGTTAGGACAACCAACTAATACAAATCTAGGATCCCTAGCCAGTGATTTTGATTATGATAAACCTTATTGATTGAATTATATATTCTCAAGTAATATGTTGGATATTTTTAGTGTCTTGTGCACTAATCATTGGAGGTATAGTACTCAAGAAGACTAAAGACTCAAGATTGGGTAGGTTTGGATGTCAAGTCAAAAGAGTCATTATTTTTATTTTCTTTAATTTTCATTTTTCTTGAGTTAGGCCATATTAGAGAGTATGCAATTAGGTGACCGTGCACACACACTGGGAGAGAGAATTTTTTTTAAAATTAAAGTTCTCTAAACTAATCATATTTTATGATTTAAAATCGTATAATATGTTCAGTTGATTTAACATTTGTTCAATGTATAATTAAAAACTCTTATTCTGTAAAATAATCATACAATACGATATATATCATATTATATGATTCATTTCATTATCAAAACTCTAGCTGCAAGATTAATCTAAGTAAGATTTCAAAATTTATTTTTGAACTAATCGTACTACGTGATATAAATTGTGTTGTATAAAAATTTGAATTCTTGCTAAAATTAACCCCCCATAATTAATAAATAAAATAATGGTTTAATTAATGATAGTCAATCGTACTGTACAAAGTCATCATACCAAATGACATATAGAGACAAAATCTGGTCATCACAAAGATCTTACCAAATGAAATCATGATTTTTGAACTAATAGTATTGTACGATGATGATTATACCAAATTACTAGAAAAGATGATTTTGGTCATCCAAAAAATTGTTCCAGATGAAGCAGCAATTTTTGAACTAATGGTACTGTATGATAGTCATATCATACTGGATGATTTTACTAAAAATAACTAACAATATTGTATGATGAGAATAATGCAGGATGAGTCACAAAGATGACTTTCTGCCATCCTAAGAATCATCCCATATAAATAGAGGAAAATAAACATATCGTATTAGATAATTTCTAGATCATATTATATGATGTGTTCATAAAATTTGAACATTTCATTTGAATGACTGTTTACGTCATACTGGATGGGACTAGTTTTGAACTGATCATACTATACAAACTTAGACCATATTATATTAATAGTGATGGCTAACTTAAATTTTTAGGGTTTCTTGAAGACTATTATAAAAGCCATAATTTAATCTTTTTTTTAAAGATGCTAAGAAAGGAATATTACTCACAGAGGAACTCAGAGAGTGAGCTTTTGAAGAAAATTAGGGTTTGTGAGAAAAAGGAGAAGGTAAACTTAAGCGTGAGGGAGTAGTAGTGTGAGGGGATCACATGGTTGCTCTAGGCTAGCTACACCCTTGCTCCTCTTATTGCATTGTTGAGTCTTTTGGAAGCTTTATAGAGAGAGATGCTTCTTAGTCCAGTCCTCGAGGTTCTATGCCTTCTATAGAAGGATGAAAAAGGAATTGAGGTTCTCTATCTTCTCTAGGAGGGAGAAAAAGGAGTCAAGGTTCTCTACATGTGAAAGGTGCTTCGGTCTTCTGGCGTACCTGGTTGGTGGAAGAGAGTTTGTAAAGGCTTCTCCGCTTTACTGAGAGAGCAAAAGGAGAGTCACTTAGTTATAGAGTAAAACACAGAGTTGAAAACTCTAGGAGTGGATGTAGGTCAAGGTTGATCAAAACACTTTAATAATCTCTGGTATGCTTTTTAATTTTCTGTATTTTACTTTTTGCAATTTATTTTACTTACAACTGCTTAGTGAATGTTTTAGAATATTGTTCTATTATGTAATTTAAAATTTCATCATCATTATTTTCTAATTGTAGTTATTTTGTTCCACACTGTGAAATTAAATTTCTTATTTCAAAAGTTCAAAAATATATATATAAAAGTTAGTACTCCAATTTAGGATTATTTTTAAAGTACCAATTCAACCCCCCTCTTGGACCCTCTTAAACTTTCACCAACTCTAATCTAGGTTAGGCCAATGTTTACTTTTACTAATATATATCGAGTTTTTTGAGATTTAATTAAATATATGTATGAAATTTACTTGATGTGAGTGTTTACTTACTTTTATTACATTCTTTGAATTGATGTGATGAGCAATACATCAATGTTAGGTTAGGACTTTTTTTTAAAAGGAAAACTCACAAAGGGGCCTACACATTGATTAAATAAACGGGTACACATTCCTTAAGGGGGCCTCAAGCTTTCTACTGCTAAAAAGAAAGAAAAATCCTATAAGCTCGAGTTCCCCACTATAATATAATATAAAATTACCTTGGAACATTCTACGGTGCTTAAGCACAAGCACCCAAAAAAGGAACAATCCAATAAAGTTCAAAAAGCTCCAGCCACCCACCTCAGATCCACATCATCAATCATCAGTGCCAAAAAATTTCTGCAAAACATCTTATATGCACAACGGACATAATAGTAATATATAAAGGGATTACAATTAAAAGTAACTAGAATAAAAAATACCAAATACTGAATCCCATCATCATAGTGAACCAACTAGTGATCAGAATATAAGCCAGGCCATGGAACAATAAAAAGAGAACCAACTCTGAACAAAATAAGCAGCCAAATAACCCACTGAGAGAGAGAGAGAGAGAGCGAATAAAATTGGCAATGCTCAAAACCACCCTAAAGACCAAACCAAGGCCACCAAAGCAAAAGGGATGACCAGTAAAAAAACTTATACCTAAAAGCCAGAAAAAATCAAGCACAAAACATCAACAAGAGCAAAATACACCTGAGCAGCAAAAAGCCCAAAGGTGGCAAGGCATAAACCAACAACTAGCCCACCAGAAATATACCCCTGTAGAGCAAATAGATGAAACACCCTTGGAAGAGAACAACCTGAGAGAAAAACCACCACCAGGAACCCAAAAAATCCCAGAGAAATATCAAATAGGCCATCACCAGTCCAAACAAGAAAATAGTGAAAAATACCCTATTATAGAAGGAATAATAGCAGCCAATTAAACAGGAAAGCTCCATAAACCAATCAGGATACAACATCAATAACCCCAGGTAAGAAACAACAACCAAGAAGAAAGAGCTCCAACCAACCACCCAACTAGCCGTGAGAACTGGAATCAAAACCAACACAAAAAATATATAACAAAACTGCTCCAGCCCAACTTAGTAAAACTAAAAAAGGCACCAACCATAGCAAAATAAAGCTCCAGCAACCTCCAACAATGAGGTCCAAAACCCCAGACATGTCTAAAAAAACCCTCTAGGAACTAACATAGGGAACACCAAAATGTTCAAGATTAAAAAACCCTTTTAGAAACCTCGAAAGGCTGGTCCCAATCAAATCCACAAAATCCATAAGACCACACCCCCAATCAGCAAGCAAAGAAGAAAACCATTACTCTCATTGAAAATGTGATAAAATGAATAATTCAAAAAATTAAAATATTTCTATTCTCCCTAGCCATATAAAAAAGATCAGTTATGCAACCCATATCATCACCAGAGTTTAAGAATTGGAAATTGTAATTAGAATTAACTTCAACAAGCACATGAGTAAGGTTAAGAGAAATACATAACCTTAAGCCATAGAGGATAGGTAAAGTAGTAGCATGAAAGCCTTCGCCATTCTAAAGAGGACTAGCAAATGCCATTATAAGATTACCATCACTATTTCTGATAATGCCATCACAGCCAATGGTGGAGTCACTACATACACCATCCACAATCAACTTATAGGAAGTAATGGGAGGCTTGATGCAATAAATAATTCTAGAGCCTTTAGCAATATGATCATCCTCCCAATTAATGCCTAAAGTACAACCCAAAAAAGTATAATTTTTGAAATTCTTGACAAAAATTAGGTTAATAGAAAATAAGGACAAAATCTTATCTTTAACGTTCTGGATAACCTTATGATGATTCATATGAATACCATTAAAAAGAGAATTATTCCTTTCTAACCATAAATACCAAAGAAATAGAGAAGGTAAGACATTTTTTATAGGCCCTTTAGTTTTAATGAACCAAGCATTAAGCATAGATTTCAAGGATAAATGGGCATTTAAGTAATTTAATTGAAACATTTCATCAAAATAAATAAATGTTTTAACAACAATAAGGCCAGAAATAAAAACATGATTCATATTCTCCAAATGGTAACAATATTGGCATTTGAAAGGCAAACTAAAACCTCTATTAATAAGATTATAAATTTTTTTTTTGAACCCAAACCACATTGCTTTATTGAAGAACTAAATGGAATTATTACAACATACACTCATCAGACTCTTTCTTGACCAAATCGATAAAAGAAAGAGGGAAAGTATTAATGTCTAAAGAATCCCAACGAAAAGATCTACTGCAAGCATAGTTAGCGCAAATATCAGCTAACTTATTACCATTCCTTCCTAACAAATTAAAAAATTTAAAATGAAAATCTTTGATAAAAGATATATCTATCCCATCTCCACATCCCTTATCCACTGCTTTTTGAATGAACTCCATAACATTCTTGTTATCACCTTCGATTATCAATCCTTTAT
Organism: Dendrobium catenatum; assembly: GCF_001605985.2. NCBI lineage: Eukaryota > Viridiplantae > Streptophyta > Magnoliopsida > Asparagales > Orchidaceae > Dendrobium > Dendrobium catenatum. The sequence continues at coordinate 103,392 of NW_021320079.1, forward strand.
ATTCATACATCCAATCCCTAAGTTCAGATTGAATCAATAGGATTGCTTGAAGCTCCACATCCGCTGTATTCCAGTGCACAACAGTCTTCCCAAATGCCTTGAGGAATATGCCTTGCCCATCCCGGAAGACACCTCCAATCCCTGCAACATAGTTCCTGTAAAGGGCTCCATCAATATTGACCTTGATCAGATTAGGTGGAGGAGGATGCCAAACATTAAACAACCTGTTCGGTTGATTAACAACCTCTATACCCGAGAAAATACATTTTAAATTCTTATTAAAAACTGTCATACTGAGAGCATCGGTTGCTATATTTACAGGACTAGTCTTCTTCCTCTCATGGACGTACAGGTTCCTCGCTTTCTAGGAATTATAAACTGAATTACAATATAGTTTCGCCATCCAATTGTTATTTTTGTCCATCCAATTGTAGCAGTCTTTAATGGAATTCATAATCGGAATTCCAAACCCCCAGCTATTCAAAATACTGACCACTTCCTTTACTTTGCAACAACCAGCTACAATATGATCTAAAGTTTGAGTTTCTTCACAACCTCTAGGACAGACATCTTGAGCCTGTAACCTCCTATAACAGAGGAATTGACTTCTAGGAATTGCTATGTTCAAAATTCTCCACCAAAACAGAGAGACTCTCGAATTAAGGTTAACCTTCTCCATCCCTTTCCAGACACCTTCCGATTCTTGGTCTTCAATCATGGCCTCCGAAGCTATGGCTGAAATTGTCTTCCCCAACATCTTATGAATAAGTTCCAACTTGTCTTCTCCTCTGCTAGGATGCAAACTGATAGATTTAATCAACGAGATTAAATCCAAACCAAAAAAATCCTAAAGTCTCATGTCATCCCATTCTCCATCCCTTATGAATGAATCCATAGTTAAATCAAAATTTGCCATGGAATTCATAAACGTTGGCCACTTCTCCAAGCTCTTGTCAAGTAGCTAAATATCTGTAAAAACATGAATTTGCTTCCCATTCCCAATAGCCCACTTAACTATTGGATTCAAATATTTCCTTCCATTGCTTAAAATTCTCCAAGTTTCATATCTCCCACTTTTGTATGAACCAAAGTAATCCTTCCAGCCATCGATAAGAGTTTACATCCCAAAACTCCTATTTTGCTCATAGTCCTGTCCAGAATGAATTGAAAATCATCACTTCTTAGTCTCCTAAGAATGATCTTGGCTCCTAGATAGTTGAATTCCCAAACTTCTCTGAACTTCAGCAGATTACATATCCTCTTTCTTCTCCTCCTTCCTACAAATTTCCTGAACAAAATTCCTGATTTATTCAGATTCATATTTTGCCCTGTCCAAATGCAAAATTCCGTGATTAACCATCTAACTTTTTTAGCATTCTGCACTATTGCTTCTGAGAAGAAAATTATGTCATCTGCATACAACATATGTGATATTTTCATACCATTGGGATGAATCTTAATACCAATTTTATTATTGAGTTGAATTCAAGCATTGGAGAAGAGTTGAGCACACATAATGAACAAAAATGGGGAAAGAAGACACCCTTGACAAAACCCACATTTGGCTTCAACCCAATCTGATAGAACCCCATTAACAGATAGTGAATACCTTGGCTTGAGCACACATTCAGAATTCAGACAAGCAAAGTAAGATGGGAAGCTGAAATATCCCAGAATTTTTATCAATATAGGCCATCCCATGGAGTCATAAGCTTGCTCCATGTCAATCTTGTACGAAACTATCCCCTTCTTTGATTTCGAATGTTTGAACTTATTTAAGATTTCTTTAGCAATCAAAACATGATCATAAAGGGACCTACCCCTCACAAAAGCTGCTTGCTACTATGTAACTAGCTTGTGAATAACACAAGAAATCCTATTCATGATCATCTTTGCCACGATCTTATAAATCAAATTGCATAGTCTAATGGGTCTATAATTCGAAGGAATCAAAGGATTTCTGATTTTTAGAATTAATACTATTACAGTATCTTTCCAATATTCATTCATCCTCCCAATTTTAAAAAAATGATCCAAAGCCTCCCAAAGATCTTTTTTAATAACATTCTAATAACTTTTAAATAAAGTATAAGTCATACCGTCGATCCCTGATGCAATGTTCGCTCCAAGGTCTTTAACTGCCCGCTCCAGCTCCGCAATCTAGAAATCCTTAGACAGCAATTCTTTCTACCTCATTTAATCTCCTCACCGGAGTTGGCCACCCCTCCATGGAGCAATGACGATCCTTACATTTGTTTTTAAAGTAACTCACAAGCACCTCCTCAATTCTTCTCTGATCTTCAACTATATCACCATACTCATCTTTAATTCTATGAATATAGTTAGTATTCATCCTAACACTGGCATAGGTTTGAAAAAAATTGGTATTTGCATCGCACTCTGTTAACCATCTGACCTTAGACCTTTGTTTCTACCAAGAACCGATCTTAGCCAAGGTGGAATTCAGTTCCTCTATTTTCTGTTTCGGGAGCCAGACTTCTTCCTCTGTTAAGAACCCAACCTCACTTTCTTTCTCCTGCAGCCTTAGAATTTCAACTTTGAGCATTTCCTTCGCATTATTCAACTCCTTGAATTTCCCTTTACTCCAAAAAAATAGATCTTTCAGAGTTTTCTTAATTTTCTTGTTGAGAACCTGTCCTGGATCCCCACTATATTTTCTATTCCAAACCTTCCTGACAACCAACATAGATGCTGGAATTGAGGCCCACATATCTTCAAACCTGATATTCTTCTTCTTAGAGGAATTGAATTCCAAAAGATTCAAAAGAATTGGGCTATGATCAGAAGCAATTCTAGTTAAATGCCTAACCATAAACCTATGAGAAGAATTGAAAGCCACGGAGTTAACCAAGCATCTGTCAAGCTTTTCAAGAATACTTTTCGGTCCTTTTTTATTATTACACCACTTGAATCTAGGCCCAAGGCTCGCTACTTCATGGAGGTCATTACAAGAAATAAAAGCCTTCGTTTCCTTTGGCCCAATGGAGAAAGTGAACTCTCTACCACCTATTTTCTCATTTTTGGACAGTAGGCAGTTGAAATCCCCACCTATTATCATATGAATATCACTAGACATGTGATACTCCAATCTCTCCCATAAATTCCTCCTTACATACACATCTCTGATCCCATAAACCGTAGCTATTCTCCAACAACCTTTATTAACCACATCCAAATCTCCAACCACCATTTGAGACGTTGCCCCCAGCACATTGAATTTAGCCACCTCTTCTCTCCAAATCACTAAAATACCTCCCGATAATCATTCTGATGGAACATGGAAGAAGTTCCAATCATCACCAATCATAGAATCGATCAACATCCTATCAAATCCAATTAACTTAGTTTCAACTAAACCCAGAAAAAAACATACCATATTCTTTAATGAACTCCCTCGCATATAGAGAAGCTTTAGACTTCTTCGCTCCCCTATAATTCCAAAACTCGATAGAAGTCATTGCTGTTTTAACGGATGCAGGCACCCCGACCTTTCTTTCCCGTCTCCTTCCACTCTTCTACTCCTTGTAGCTACTTTTAAAGGACCCAAACACTTGAGCTGTTTAGCTCCTTTCTTTTTTAATTTGCTGCTATCATCCCCGGCCTGTTTTGGCTGTAAATCTGGCTTCCCAGTTAAATCTGTACTCAATACTTCTGTATTATCCTGTCTACAATTATCTCCCAAAATAATGTTGTCTTCTATAATCTCCCCTTCTTCCAGTATATTTTCAAGAGCATCAAACTTGTTGAATATCTTGGTGCTAGAGATCAAATCTTCAACCACTTCATTTACCGTATTCACCTGGTTATTCAAAATAGGGCCCGAGTTAGCTTCCTTTTTTGGAACCTCAGAAAGACGTTCTTCTTCCTATACCACACTTCTATCTCCATGAATATCCCCTCTAACTTCTCCTGTTGTTATTGCTCTCAGCCTTTTCCTTATCCCTCCCATTTGGATCTTCATTACACACCCATTTATTGATGAATCTTTTGAAGATAGGCCTCTTTCTTCTATAATCCACATGAATCCATGGACCATAGACTCCATCTCTTTTATTATTATTCTCTTTATTTCTACCTTCTTCTTCCGGCTTAGGTAAATCTGTACCACTTTTCTCCTCTCCCTTATTCACAACATTAACTCTCTAATTCAAATTTTCCTCCAGCTTGCCTTCAGGACAAAACTTCTCCTCATGACCAATTCTACCGCATTTGAAGCAGATTTTTGGAATTCTCTCATAACAAACCTTCTGAAAGAATTTGACGTGAGGACCTTCAACCCAAACTCCGCCAGGAAGCCTTTCTTCTAACACTACTTTTACGCAAACTCTCGCAAATTCCTGCATGCCCCACTAAAACTTATTCTCATCTATCAACATTGGAGTTCCCACTTTGGAAACTATTCTGCACACATTAATTCTATCCCAGCAATTCAAAGGAAGGTTTGGTAGTCTAATCCAAATCGGAGCTGTTAATCCCTTCAATGAGGATGGGTGAAAATATGTGGACTATTTATCAAGTCCAATTATGCTACCATTCATATACCACAGACCATTGTTTAATACAGCTTCCATTGCTTTATTAACTTCAAATGCACACAAAGCCCATCCACCTCCTAGCAGAGTCATATGGAATCTCCCAAACCGATTCCATTGTTGTCGCAATTCCGCCCCTATAATGTCATAGGGAACATTCTCGCCAAAAACTTTGATCACCAATGCCTTTTTAAGTCTGTTAGTATTCTCTCTTTCACTCTGTAAATGAAGCTTTATCACACCATCCTCGAAAAAGTTGCTGCCGTAATCAAAATCTACAGGTTTGAAATTAGCTTTCAAATTCCAAGCTTTAGCCAGAGTCTTGCTCTACTAAAAGGTTCGTTGAGAACCATCAACCCCTCGCATGCTTAAATCAAGATCTGATTTCAAGCCTTCCTTATTCTTCATCAAATCTCCCCGTCTTGTGTGGTCGACAAGCCCACCATCTACTTCCGTAGCCTTCTCCAATTCTACTCTCACATCTCAATAGAAATTCAGATCTCCAGAAACAGCCTTCTTGAAACAATTTCCAACCTCCTCTTCTATAGAAACAACCTCCTTCCCCCCAATCAGAGATGATTGTTCACCAAAGGCATCCTTTTGCTTTAACGATCTTTCCAAGAACTCCAAAGAATCCAATTTAATGTCTTACCTTTGCCATCATAATCTGAGTGTTTCTTTAAGGAAATGGAACCACCTTCATTTATTTACCAAAGGTTTGAAAGATTTGAGCCTCATATTGGTATTTTGATCAAATGCCTTATCTTCACACCGATCGCTGGAAACGATGAATCCATTTCTTGTCTAACAGAGGTCTTGAAGCCAATTGAAGATGAAAGACTTCCATCGCAGATGCCCGAGGAAGGCAGCCGATGACCCTCCTCCACCATCGGAGGAGGAAAAAAAACCCAGATCATCAGTAGGAAAAAATTTATGCAAAGTTTTTAAGACAAAGACAGCCACTGTAGAAGGAATACTCTTATACCATCTCAAATAATATTTTCTTGGCCGAAAAGCATACTAAGCATTTTTGAAATGAAAACAACCATCTTTAAACAAATCACATAATATAACATCATTAGAATCAATATTGATATGAAGGTTCAAAATTTGATGAATAATGGAATATGTTATGACATTAGAGATCTTATCATAATCCCAACAATTATTAGAAAAGAAATAATTTACCTTAACAGTTGTAATAGAAGAAGTATTCATAATGGAGTAAATAGACCGATTATCCAACAAGCACTCCTTCCAAAAGAAAATATTGCCCTCACTAAGCCCCCAATAAATGAAAGGCTCAACATACCATTTAACCTTATAAAGTCTCTTCCACACCAATGAATCCCCTTGATTAAAAACATCAGTAGAAGGATGTTTACCAATATAATATTTAGCAGACATAAAGTTAGCCCAAAGACTAACCTTAGCACAAAAATTATACCAAAGCTTAAAAGAATAGGCATGAGCTAAGTCATTCATACTTTTACAACCTAAACCCCCCTCATCCAAAACACCATAACATCTTTCTAAAGAAGCCCAAAAAATTTTGTGAAAGTGCTCAGAAGACACTAGAAAGTGCTCTGATACTACTTGACAGTTCGTTAGGGACGTTAAGCCCTATAGAACTGGCCCAAGCTAATTAAAAGAGAGAGGTGAATTGAAAAACTTTAAAACTAAAGATAAAACTCCAACCAAAAACACCACAAATAAAGTGCAGAACAAAAAATAAATGCGGAAGCGATAATAAGAAAAGAACACACCAGATTTATAGTGGTTCGGTCAAACCTTGACTAACGTCCACTCCTTGGAGGCACCCTCCAAGTATTGCACTAAAACAAGTGTCTCTCCTTTAGCCCCCACAGCTAGGCGGAGAAGCCCTTATAAAATCACTTCCACCTTCCCCGTTTGGGCGGAGTCGCCGGGTCCTTTGACACCAAAGAGATCTTCTTCTTTGGTGAACTTACCTCGAGACAAGCCTTGAATCTAA
>NW_021320079.1:113941-182130 GCF_001605985.2 Dendrobium catenatum
AATGACGGCTGCCTTAATGAGGATGCCCTAATTAGGGTTTCTCATTTTGGACATATCGACCCAGCCGATATTACCAAAAATAGAAATCTTGTAGGGAACAACCGGAAATCTTCCAAGTTACAAATCAACAGATCCCACACCAAATACAATAGACTCAAGAAAGGAAAAAGATTACAAACTGACACAGACCTAGTCTACCCAATCTTGAGCTGGTTCCAAATTGCAGTCTGATCGTGTGGACCTGAAACGTAAGCACAAAAGGCAATCGTAGAGAAATAAGAAATGTTTGCTATCATCAAAATCATAAACCATTGATCCGTAACATTTTGGAATTGTTGGAAGTACCTTTCATAAAACATTGATTAATAAGCCTTTGAACTCTATTATAAACCGCTTTAGTTGGCAACAGAGTTTAAAAGATAAAAACTGACAAAGAATAGAGAACACTTTTAACAAGAGTTAATCTACCACCAAAGCTCATAAAGTTGGAATCTCAAGATAAAAATTTATTTTGAATAGAGATAATAAGATCATCAAAAAGAAAATATTTCTTACAACCTTTAAAGAGGGGAAGCCCAAGATATTTCATGGGAAGTTGGCCATACATAAAGCCAGTAACATATTTAATAGCCAAAATCTGATCATTAGTGATTCTCTTGGAAGTACCAAAACAACATTTATTTTTATTAAAAGATAAACCACTAACCATCTCAAATTTCTCAAAAAAATCAATGAGTTTATGTATCCTATTGACAAAAACATTAAAAACAATAAACTCGTCAGCAGAACAAAGATGAGAAATTAGAAAACTGCCCAATGTTCTAAAGTAAAGATTGGGAGTATTTTCAAATAGATTAGTAATACCACTAAATAAAAAATTAGTAGCAATAATGAACAAAGCAGTGGAAAAAGGGTCACCCTGTCTTAAACCATAAGAACATTTGAAAAACCCATTAGTAGACCCATTAACAAAAATGGAAAAAGAAACATTCTCAATACAGTTCCTATTAAGCTTATTAAAGACCAAACTGATACCAAAGATATGCAAAATATAATAAAAAATTCCAATCAATAATATCATAAGCCTTGGCATTATGCAACTTTATAATCAAGTCACCCCCTCTCACCTTAACATCCATATCTTGGCAAAATTTTGTAGCAAACAAAATATTGTCAGCGATAGCCCTCCCTTTCACAGAACCCATCTAAAAGGGAGAAATAACTCTTGGTAAAATAAGAGTTAAATTATTCATGATAATTTTAGAGATCAACTTGTTAAAGAGAGTACAAAAGCTAAATTGTCTAAAGTCATTCTAAGAGATAACATAATTATTTTTAGGAATAAGCATAATAAAAGTAGTGGAAAAAAACTTAGGGATACACTTACCCACAAAGATATCAAGAACTGTAGAAAAAGGTTATTGTAAATACTATGCCATGATTTTCGAAAACACTGAGTAGTAAAACCATCAGGCTAAGCCACAGAATCACTATTCATACTAAGAAGAGTCTCTTTAACTTCCTCGAGGGAAGGAGGTTTAGAAAGATTGTCATTCTCCTCATCATGAATAAGATTAGAAATAAAAGTAGAGTTATTTATACGAGTGGTAAAATTTTTATTAAGGCGATTTTGAAAATGCTCAATCGAAAGCTTAGTTATTTCCATAGAATTATCCAAAAAAGTACCATCTTCCCAAAGAATTTTATTAAAGAAATTTTTGACTCTTTTTCGCTTGACCAAGGCATGAAAAAATTTAGTGTTATTGTCACCATCAACAATATTTGACCCTTTTTCGCTTAGCAGCAACGTTTTGTATCCAAAAAAACCTCCTCCTTCACTTGGAGTTTAAAAAATAATCCTTAGCAATACTTAAAAGCAATGAATTATCATGAGAAGGATCAACTTGACAAGTAAAATCAAGAATATTAACTTGTTGCACGACGTCCAAAATATTAGTAAATTTTTTTTTTTAAAAAAAACATTATGATTCCACCAATCCAAGACCTGTTAAGCCTTTTATGCTTAAACACAGTCTCCTCATGCCAAAAATAGAGTTATCCAGATGAAGAAGGGCATGCCAATTATTATGCATCGCATCAAAAAAAGAATCATGAAAAAGCCACATATTTTAAATATTAATTGGGGAGGGCCATTAAAATGTCTAAAATCTAGACTAATTAATAAAGGGGAGTGACCAGATAAAGTCTTACTAAGATGTTCAACAGTGATAGCATTAAAAGAATTATTCAAAGAATCATTAAAGAGCACACGATCTAAAAGTTGCTATAAGTGTCCCCTATTCAACCTGAATTTGTTACCCGCAAAACCAATATCAATTAAATTGCAATCCAATATCATGTTACTAAAATCCTCCATAGATGGATAAGAAGGAGAAGAGCCTCCAATCCTCTCAGAGGGATTAGTAATAGCATTGAAATAACCACCAACAAGCCAATGAATGGTACAAATTTTAAGCTGATTCCAAAGGATTTTCCTAGTATAACGAGAAGAAGCAGCATACACAAAAGAAGCACAACACATGAAATTAAAAGCCTCTACCTTACAATGCAACACTTGAATAAAGTCACCAATAAACTCAAGCTAAATCAGATCCTTCCATAACACCAAAATTTTATTAGCCACATTCGAAATAACATACATAAAACCTAAAAAATGAGTAGGACTAATAAACTTATTAGAAGAGATAAAAGGCTCCAACAAAACAAGCAAAGAAACCTTATGAACATGACACAAGTTTTTAGCCCTTAAATGAGATGAGGAACACCCAATACCCCTAACATTCCAAATAATGCAATTAAACATAAAGCAAAGTTAATGAAGAGTATGTGAGCAGGTAGCTCAAGATAGTTGTAAAATGAAATTCTATTTTTTCCTACCTCTCTTACCATGAAATTTAATGAAGCTAGTATCATTGTCATCTTTAGCAAAGAATTTATCCATAATATCCACATCCTTAGAATAAGTAAAAGCCTCACTATTAGAGAGTGATTTAGAAAGAATCATACTATCATCAGTCAAACCTTCCTGCCAAAATTCCTGCTCTAAGGGTCAACCATCCATCACAATCGATTTCCCTTTGTCAATACCACCATCAACTATGTGCTCTTGATCTAGCTCCTAAATAGGATTAATAGAGGAATAAAAAGTCAAATTAGTAGAGATATTACGAACCATAGTTGAATCCATAACAGTCAATTTATTATTAGAAATACATAAAATATTTTCAGAAGAAGAAACATTGTTAGGATTATTAATACTATCCATCCTTTGATCATCAACATCTTGCCCCACACTATGATCAAGAACAACATTAGAAACTTCCTGTTGGATTAAATTAGCTTGAATAGCATTGTCAATTTCCTCCTAATCCATTGAGGGAGCGCCCTCAATCACAAGATAGAAGCCGTTCCCTCCCTCAATTGAGCCACATTTGCTTCATCACCCAAAGGAATAATATTTTCTCCATACGAAGATGGGGATGCAAACTAAAACATTCATTAACCCCATGACCATGCATCTTACAATGAGAACAAAAAATAGGAAGATTAACAATTTCCACTTTTTAAAAATAGCCATTTAATTCCGAACCAGGCCAAATTTTAGATGGATGTTTCTTAGAAACATCCAACTCAACAAAAACTCGATCCACTAAAGGTCAAGATAAAGAGGTTATAGCTTGGTCGGATTGTAGTGGTCTACCAAAAATTGAAGCTGATCCAAATAGAATTTAAGAGTTAAAGAAATGAAGGCGTAAGTTCAAAAAGGAGAGCCACACAGGAACAATAGATGATTCCTCATGAACATCAAAATCTGGTGTCTAATTGAGTAACCTCATTTGGCATGCTTGAATATAATATGATCTCCTAGTAAAAATGTGATATATTCCAAATTACTGGAAAGTTGAATAGCAATATGGCATGGGTACAACATGCCAACTTGGAAGGAACTAGAAATTTTAAGGCTTACAAAAAACTTATGGTTCACGCCAAGATTAGGATGACGAAGAATAAATTTACCATCCAAGGTGAAAGCAAACGGCGCAGCTAGCTACGAAACCCCCAAGTCTTCGAATATTAGGGCAGGGCAACCATTGAAAGAAGTGTGCACAAACTGAATGCCAGCAGAAGATGAAGTTGAACCCACCAAAACATCCTTAAAAGAGTTAATCTTAATATTAGGGAATGAATGAATAGCCGGGATAGATGACATCAGGGATGTCATCTCCCTCCATGGAAAACCCTTTGGAAAACCTCAAAACACTTAACAGAAAAAAAAATACATAAAGAAAATAAACCAGAGGGAAAGCACGAAAATCACAAAAAACTAGAGAAACTAAGACAGGAGCAGAGCGAAGATGCGATGAAGAGAGAACCCTAAGATCGCAATAAAATCATCCAGCAAACTAGAGAGCCAGAGTGTTGTTGCATGAGTTTATAACTTTATGACCGTTAGGTTAGGACTAATTTGTCTTTGGATTAGAATCAGTGTTTGCAGTTAGTGGTGCCTTGACACTTTTAATTTTCTACAATTTTGGGTTGTAAGAAATGGTGCATTTGCCTATGAACATTGCTTTATTCATTGTGATTATGTATAAGATTTCCTACTTTTTTATTTTTTTAGCATTTATGTGCTATTCTTATTTTAGAATGGATACATGGAGGCTAATGAGGGCATGTTAAAACTTTTTTTAAAGTCATAATAAAATTATTAGCTCACATAGAAACTTTAACGATTTAAGAAGTAAGCCCAGGACCACCGGGATTGTGCATAATCATATTAATTGCTTCTCTTTCTTATTAGGCACTTACCCACCTGTAGCTTCTGGTATACCACCTGGCCTTTGAGGTTGTAGATTTATCAAGGAAATGTTATGCAATCTCTACGGAAAAATATTTTTAAGCCATTTAAAAAAAACTACTTCATATATATATATATATATTCTTGGATTACATTAGAAACTAACTAAAAGAGTCTAAAATTTCAATTTAAACATTTTCACCCTATATGAAGTTAAGGCACCAATTAAGATCCGTTTTAGATGTTAGTCCCAATTCACAAAAACTTTAATAAAAACATTCCTACCACACTTCCATAAAGATAAAACTCATAGATTTTAATCGATTTGGTGGTTAGCTAGCTCCCTAACCCAGGCCATGGTAAGTCCAAGTTTTGCATTGCATTAGCTAGGTTTGGACTACAGTGTTCAAGTGTCAAAATTTAGATTTAGGATACGTGGTATATTTTGAATCATAAGACCCCAACCTCCGAGAATATAATCCTAAATTTCTAATAAACTACTCAACTCAAATAAAGATTATCTTAATCTAAAAAATAAATCCTAACACTTACAATTGGTTGGGCCACTTCTGAATTATTTAGAATGCTAAATTGTCTTCTACCTCTCTTTCATTGACTCCAAAAATAAGTGTTTAAAATACTATCCAATCCCTGTTGAAACTTTAAATTCACCTCTTTTTACATCAGTCATAGAAAACCTCTAAACAAACTTTGTGTCATTATTTTTATTCAAGATTATTTGTAGGAGACTCTAGTTTCTTATGATGTAACTAATTATGAGGGCTTGCACTCATATGAGATTTAGAACCCACATCAATTTTTCAAAACACAATTAATATTTCTTTTTAGAAAAAAATTTATAATGATTATTTATTATAATTGAATATTTTTTAATGGGAGATATTTTCTCTCTTTTGGGAGATATATCATATGTTATCATAAATTTGAATATGAAATTAAGGATCACTTCCCTTGATTATTGTAGTCCAATATTTGACTGAAATTTGTTTCCTCCAGGGTCAAATATGGTTCTCCCTTAAATCATGCTACGCCATTCAAGAGAAAATCCATAATTTTGAGTCTGAACCTATTCAGAGATTTTATCACCACCTTCTAAGAAAATATTATCCCTAATGGTTTGTTTGACTTTAAATTTAAATCCTCCAGATATCATAGGTTTTTAAGTTTTCTGCTGAAGAGAGAGAAGCTCCACATTTTTAGAGAGAGATTTTAATGGTATTTTGATGTTTTGATTTCCTGCAATTTGCGTTCGCATCCGATGGCGACGGATGGGCAGCATCATCCATCCTCCTGAGCCGGCGACAGTCATATTCTTGGATCGTCTGCGGTCAAGATCCTTTTGCGCATCAACCATGGTGATTCTCCCCCAGCTTTTTGGGGACGCTAACAGGATGTTTGATCTGGAGTCTAACTTGAGGTTTAAACTGGCTAAACCTCTGGTGATTAAAGAAGGATCTCACCAATCTCCAAAGAAACACTTGGATTGCATAGTAAAAGGAAAGAAGGTAATGTTTGATGAATATAGAATCAAAAATAGGGATCTGTAATTATGAAGAGAAGATGTTTCGTAAAGAAGATCTGATAAACTTTGCTAAAGGAGTTTTAAATTTGTTGAAGATTCCCGTGTCTGGAACTGACAAAATGATGTTTATGAGTAATATACTGGGTGTTGAAGGAGCCAAGTTTCAACAAAGTGGAAGTAATGATGTCGTGCAAGAGAAGAAATATCTAGAGAATGCTAGGTTTTGTGAATCAGCAATGCTGGGAAACTGCGATAATAAAGAAGGCTTGGAATCTGTCATCCCTCCTCATCCTGGAAAGGTGAATGCTTGGGGTTGAAAGTCAAATGTTAAAGCAACAGATTTTGATTATGGAGAGGAATTCTCTAAAAATGGGGGTAGAAAGGCTCCATCAGTAGAGTGAGAAGGAGAACTCGGACAGATTGAAGAAATCTCTGGTTGTTTGAGTTTTTAGTGACAACACTCCTTACCATGTCATCGGTTTGGAGTTAAGAAGACAGTGGAATCTGTATGGAAGATTTCACATGACTTTGCTCGGTGGTGGCTGGGTTTTATGTGCCTTTAAGGATCAAGACGCAATGGAATCCGTGATAAAAAGTGGACCTTGGTTTGTTGATGGATGTATAGTCGGTCTGGGTAAATGGACACCGAATTTTCATCCCTCACCTTTGAGGGGATTGACTGCTCTAGTGTGTTGAGAGAGTTGCTATTTGCATGTTTTACATTCTTGCAACTTGTAAAGTTTTAATGATTCCAAATATTATTATTTTTAAAGTTTTATTTTCTCCTAACACTTTTTTGAAGAATTATTTTTGCTCTTGTGTGGACTAACATTTTTGGATAATCGAACTCCATACTAATGAAGACTTCAAATAAAAATTTAGTATGAGATAATTTGTAAATTGAAGCTTGTACTTTTCATTGTATTGAGTTTGAGAGGGAGTGATTGTAATTAAGTAACTTAGCACACACACTTAGAGAGATCATTAAAACTCATACATATCGTATAGAACGAACCATGTTCGGACGGGACGATCAAGTTAGTTATCCCCTCGGAAGAGCAATGGAACAAATAAGAAGTATAAAAATTTTTCTAAGTCCTGATCGTCCAAACAAATTATTTATTCGTCCCAGGACGAAATGCTCTCTTTAAAAATTTCATCCACACAAACTTCAATTCGTCCCAGGACGAATTTCTCTCTAAAAAATTTGTGTTCAAACAAAATTCTATATTCGGCCTAGGATGAAATACTCTCTGTAAAAATTTCATCCAGACAAACTTCAATTCGTCCCAGGACGAAATGCTCTCTAGAAAATTTTCATTCATACGAGTTCCTATTCGGCTCAGGATGAAATGCTCTCTGTAAAAATTTCATCCAAACAAACTCTTATTCATACCAGGATGAAAATGTTTTAACATTTCTAATTTTAATAACTTCCTACAGTTTGTCAAACTGACCCATGGTATAACTATTCGTACCAGACGAACTTAGTTCGTAAGGGACGATAATCGGGTATGAAGTCAGTTCATACCAGTATACATTGGGTTCGTATGCAACTGATTTAAGTAAGTTCGTCCAGGACGATCCACGATCATACGAGATGATCCACTATGTACAGACTTGAATATCAGCAATTTTTGGATGATTTTTTGTGTCTTTCCTATATAAAGTCCAATTAGAATTGCCTCATAATCTTTTTGCCTACTGATCTTCATGCCAACGAAAGGGAGACTCGAGGAGTGAGTGTGAGAGAGTGTTTGAAGGAGGATTCTTACTACTGGAGCGTGAAAGATTCACTTGATACTCAAAGGTAAGAATCTCTACTTGTGGTTTTTGATTACTTCACTCTTTTCTATCTTCCTACTAGATTTCTTATAAGAAGATCTATCAAAGAGATTCGTTTCTCTGCCGACACTTGGAGAGTGTGAACAACCGAAGGGTTCTCTGCCCTCACTTGGAGAGTGTGAAAGGATGAAGGGTTCTCTTCCCATACTTGGAGAGTGTGAAAGGATGAAGGGTTCTCTGCCTACACCCAGAGAGAGTAAAAGGACGGACGATTCTCTGCCAACACAGGGAAGAGTGTAAAAGGATGATGGTTCTCTACCGCACTTGGTAGTGGTGGAAGAGAGTTTTGTAAAGGCTTCTTTGCCTTGCTATGGGTGCAAAAGGAGAGTCACTAGTTGTACTAGTGCAATACTGGGAGGGTGCCTCCAGGGAGTGGATGTAGGTCGTTTTTGACCGAACCACTATAAATCTCGTGTCTTTTTAATTTTCGTTGCCTTTTAATTTTTACTGTATTAACTTGTGGTTGAAAACTCTCTTTCTATAAAATTCACTAAAGTTAATTCTCAGTTTTAAATTTTTAAAAGAGGGATTAATTTTTAATTACCAATTCCCCCCCCCCCCCCTCATGGTTAGCTGCTGGGACATAAGCTTAGGTTTTACAACCTAATTCATATTGAATAAGTTTCAACAAGTCGTATTAGAGAGTTGTTTCAAAATCATAAGTTTAGACTACTTTTTGATTAACGTAAATGGCTATATTTGGAAACTAAAATACACCCGAGAGTTACTCTATAACTAGACCTCCATTGTTCGACAATATTCTTTTTGATTTTTGAAAAACCTGCATGTCTACATTTTTACAGTCACTTGATTACCGTATGTGGATCTTAGTTCATGAAGGTACAAAACAAACTAGACTAGTTGACGGAGTTAGAGTTAAAACACCTTTTATGGACTTGATAGTAGAAGAACGTGACTTAATACAACTAAACGCCAAATGCTTGAATAGTTTCTTTTGTGCACTTAAATCAGAAGATTATATACGGGTTTCTACTTGCAAAAGTAGAAAGGACATATGGGATAGACTTTGTATAACATATGAGGGGACTAATGAGGTTAAACAATCTATATTTAATATCTTGTTGCATGATTATGAACAATTTCGTATGAAACCAAATAAATCAATTTCTGATATGTACACAAGATTCACACAAATAGTCACATCTTTACATGCATTGGTAGGGAACTTACGAATGCTGAAATGGTTAACAAGATTCTTCGTTGTTTGCCTACTGCTTATGATGCTAAAATTATTACAATTATAGAGTCTAAAGATCTAAACATTTACTCTATTGACAATCTTCTTGGTTCGCTAATTGCTTACGAGCAAGGAGTTAGCCAAAGAAAGATTGATGTAGGTGAACCACAAAGGGAAAAGAACATAGCACTAAAAGTGGAGGAATATGGGAGTGAACACTCACAACCTAAGGATGAAGATGACATCGCATTAATGACTAGACAATTTAAAAGCTTTCTGAAGAGGAAGCAGAAGAGACGCCAGCAATGGAACCTAGGTAAATTTAATAGGAATGTCAAGGTTTCAAATGATGTTATTTGCTATGAGTGCGGGAAACCTAGACATATTAAGATAGACTATCCAAAACTCAAAGCCACTCCTAGTAAGGATAAAGTAGAGGAGAAACCAATTGTTAAGAAGGGCAAGAAGAAATTTCAAAAAGCTTTCTGGGCAGACTCAGCTTCGGACTCGTTAGAGATGGAAAAGGAAGAGGAAGTCACTAATCTGTGCTTAATGGCCGATAATCTTGATCAGTTAGATCAAGAAGAGGTATGTGATTTAACTTATGATGAACTTTTTGAAGGTTCTGAACACATGCATGTTGCATATAGGAAAATGAAAAAAATGCATACTAGTCTGAGCTTAGAATTTGAAGAAC
The DNA here is from genome assembly GCF_001605985.2 of Dendrobium catenatum. Taxonomy (NCBI): domain Eukaryota; kingdom Viridiplantae; phylum Streptophyta; class Magnoliopsida; order Asparagales; family Orchidaceae; genus Dendrobium; species Dendrobium catenatum. The sequence continues at coordinate 124,044 of NW_021320079.1, forward strand.
TACAAAAGGAACATAAAATCCTTAGGAAAGATCATGCTTTAATTGATGACAACCACATGAAATTACTTGATGAGTTTGATGACTTGAATAAAAATCATGAAAGTTTGAAATCATCCTATGTAGAACTTAAAAAAGAATTTAAAAATTTTAAGGATGAATCTAAGAGCAAAATTTATAGAATCAATTATACAAATCAAATTTTGGAAGATATGAACTCATTTTATAAATTAATGATAAAAGCTCTCGAGGATAATAATATACCCCCTAAGCTTGAAGATTTCACTAATCCTATTTTGTATTCTATATTTATGCAATCCCTAAATAGATAAATGTATAGTAGAAGACTCAAGAATCTTTTTCCAAAAGTCAAATGTAACAATTATGGATTGATTGGACACATAGCTCACACCTGTACTTTGAAGAAGAAAACTTATTTGGTGTGGAAACCTTGTTGCAAATCTATTTTTCATGACTTATGTTTTGATGATTAACAAAAACCTTTAACTCTCTTGGACTGTCTGTTACTTCTAACTTTTAAGAAATCAAAGATCGGACGAATAATAGAAGCCAGTTCAAGATTGAATAGGTTTAGGGTTGAGTCAGTTTGTACTTTATTTTTTCTCTTCTTGAGTCAATTTGTAATGTTCAAAGAGACTGATGCTAAGTAACCCTACACACACACACACTTGAGAGACTTAGAATTTTTTGTTTTACTTCATATCAGGCTCAGGAACGATATTTACATCGTCCTGGACGATCGGGCTTAAAATAGAAATCTAAACAAGGATCTTATTAAGCATCCGTCATTAACAGATCATCATGACAATAGTGTATCGTCCAGGACGATAAGCTCAAAATAGAAAGAATGTCCGCCATAGAAATTAAGGTATTTGTACTTTTTTAATAATCGGCACAGGACGATCATTGTCGGCCTGGAGATTAATCAAATTATCCTTAATGAATCAGAAATCAAGGAGTTAATTAAGATGATTGATACAATCATATCATCCTTGATGATCCAGGATCGGCCAGGATGATCTATTCAAAAACCTTTAGTTACTCTAGACGATAAATATGGCCAACACAAATTCACGTGATGCTCTGGAATTTTCCTCTTTGAATGATCGCCATGATCTGATCGGCCGGGAAATCGTGAGATCGGCGGACGACTGGATCGCTCTAGACGATAAGCAAATTTAAATTGTCCAGTTTGCATTCATGGCGATGCTCTGACCGATCTTCTGAGATTTATACTGATCGGTCCAGGACGATGTCCATATCGCCTGGACGATATTGTCGGCAACTTGCAATTAATGATCTCCTTTGAAGCTCTTCTATTTAAGAGCTTTGTTCAAGTTTTAATAATATTTTGCTCTGCCTTGACCTGAAAGGCCTTGAGGAGAGAAAGAAAGAGAGGGAGGAGAGAGGGTCTTGTGAGGGAGCTTGTGAGGGGATTCACAAGGTTGCTTCAAGGATCGTCTTGCTTCTCTTCGTCAGAGTTTCTCATCCGTGGAAGGGTTGCGTAGAGGAAGGAGTCAGCATCTATTGTGTTCTCTGTCCAGCTTCAGAGGAAGCAAAAGGAGATAGGTTCTCTGCCTTGCGGGTGGCCAAAAGAGTTCTTTGTAAAGGCTTCTCGCCTAGTTGTGGGGCTAAAGGAGAGTCATGATTGTAGGCAATACTCGGAGGGTGACTCTAGGGAGTGGACGAGGTCGAGTTGACCGAACCACATAAATTTCTGTTCTGTATCTTATTTGTTCTTCGCACTTTAATTTCGCGCCTATTTTTCTTGTGGTTGTATTTTGGTTTATGAGATTTTTATTTTTTGAAAAGAATTTTAAAATATCAGATTCACCCCCCCCCCCTCCTTTGATTAGCTCTGGGCCAGTTCTATAGGTCTTAACATCCCTAACAAACTTTCAAACCTAAGATGCTTAAAATCTAGACATATCATACATGCAGTCCTTTATCAAACTGCCAAAATATGAGAACCCAACTTGTTTGGGTTCCCAGGTCTAACATTTGATTATCTTGCAGGGTCCTCTCACAAGATCCTCGTGAGAAGCATATGGTAACCTGGACAATGGGTTCAAAAGCATGATGACTATGATACTGCGCACAAATTCATATCGCGGAGTCAGAGAGGGAGGCAAGGTTACACTTGGAATAACCCACAGGAAGTGTGGCTGGGTCAGCGTATGATTGGAAATCTAAGAATTTTTACATTGAAAATGTGTATGGGTGGGAGAGCTAAAGCATAATTGTGTTAAATATATAGCCACTATGGTCAAAGGGTATTGTTGGTAAAATTTTTTCCTACTAGCTACGATATTAAGCCTAAATGAATTGATGTTTTGAATGTATAGGGTAAGCAATGTGTATATGCTAGATTTTGAATTCATTCAATACTTCTACTTATTTTTTGTTTAAAACTATTGTGCATGAAATCATGGCTTTTGGCATAGGAGGACTTTGTCAGCTACTAAGCACGAAAAACCTTAGGCAGGAGATTACTCAATAGAACTAGGTGAGAGGTATATCAAAATAGACTTACTAGGACACACTTTGTAATCCATGATCCAATCTAGGAAAATAAGTAGAAAGTCTTTTTCATCCCAATAAGGATCCTTAAAACTATGTAAAACCATTGGAATTTTGCATATGGTCTTTTTACCCAGTTAGAACTGTAGTCCTAGTAGGGACGGATACGGATTTGTTGATTATGGGATGATTAACTCAGATGTCACAGGGTTAGATTCTAATTATTCAAAAGTGGAATCATTGAGAAATTAAAAACTTTCGAGTTGGATTCAATGGAAAGCTAGGATGTGTGAATATTAATACCATATTACTAAAGGGATCATGCGCGAGAATCGAGATATGAAAGATTTGAGAATTTTGGTAAGGAGAAAGGAATGAATAATAAATTTTCTACACCAGAAACCTCAGCGGAATTAGGGTAGTCGAAAGAAAGAAACAGAAACCATTAATAGACAGCCCGCTCGAGCCATGTTGCAAATACTCACTTTCCAATATATTTTGGCGCTTGACGGCGGTTAGCACTGAATGTTATATTCTGAATGGTGAATTGTGAGTCTAAATTAACTACAACAACCTATGGAGTCTGCTAAAAGGAAAACCCTAATTTGCTCACATTTGTATGCTTTGGTTGCAAGCTGTCTTATTCAACCTATGAAAATCTTGTCTTAGGAAAATTTGATCTCAAAATAGATGAAGAATTTTTTTGTAGGATACTCAAGGTGTTGGGAAAATTTGATAGTAGTATTAAACCAAAGAAACTTGGTAATTGAGGAGACTCATACTTGCTGTAATTTGATGAATCTAAATTTTGAATAGAGCTAAAATGTTGCTGAAGATAGATTGAGATTAACTCCGCAAAAGGAATGATAAAAATAAAATTTGGAAAAAAAATGTTGGAAGAAAATTTTGAGAGTAGAACAACCCTTTGCCCAGAGAGGTTGAGAATTTTTTAAACTACCACCCCCCCCCCTCTCTCCCCTCAACCAAAGGAATTAATAGTTGTGTGAACCTAGTGAGAGTGTAAGGACTAGGCGTAGGATTAACATAAGAAGAGTCAGTCATTCAACATCATTTCAATACAGAAACGCCACAAACTTTGATCAAGTTACTTTCGTATGAGTTTTTGGTATATTGCTATACAATTGAAGAGTTAAATTAATTTTGTAAGGAAAAGTTTGGGAATTAACACTAAGGCCAAAAGGATCAAAGCTGTAAGTTGGAACTAAGTAGGTATTCAAAATTAAATTACATGACTGGCAGTAGTCATTAGAAATACGGCTAGTTAGTTGCTATGGGGTATAATCAGATTGAAGGATTTTTTTTAGGAGACTTTTGGCGCCTGTAGTTAGACTTGAAGCAGTTAGGGTTTTGTTACCGTTTGCCTATTTTTAAAGGATTTAAAATATATACAAATCGATTGTAAAGTGTCCTTTTTAAATGGGTATATTCAAGTGGAATGTTTTTGTAGGAATTAATCCTCCATGGTTTTGAAAACTTCTAAATACCCAAATAATTTTTTCAAATTGAAAAAGCGAGTTATATAAATTAAAAAGGCACCTAGGGGCTGGTATGAGAGATTGAGCCACCTTCTATTTGTATGATCATTTGAAAAGAAAGTGTTTGACTACAACTCTCAATTTTGAGAGAGTTGGAAAGGATATACCCTCATTGTACATAATTTATGTTGAGGATATCATCTTGGAACACTTCAAATAAAAAGTCTTTGTGAAATTTTTTTAAAATAATGTAGTAGCAATTTGAAATGATGTTTAATGGAAGATTTATGTTGACTTCTAAGCTTTAGCATTAAGCCAATTGAGGAGGTATATGTTCTTGAATCAGTCAAAGTATGTTAGGACATCCCAAAAGTAGTATAATGAATTAATACTAAACCTCGTTAGTACAACTAGAGTTCTTCAGTTAAGTTGGATAAGCAACCCTAATGGGAAATATCTATTGATCAAAAGAATTTAGAGGATTATTGATCTTTACTTACTTGACGAACTACTGCCTGATATAAGTTTAGTATTTGTTTACTGTGTTAGATTCAATCAGATCCAAGTGGAATCACATCTTGATAAGCAGTAAAAGCATTTTAGATAATCTGTTAGACCCAGAACTAGGAATTTGGTATTCCTAAGTTTGCTCTTCTTTTGAAATAAGTTGGTTATTTAATTTTGACTTTTTAGTGTTGTAAGGTGGATAGAAAGAGGCACTTCTGAAACTGCAGGTTTATTGGAATTCTTTAAGTCTCTTGGTCCAGTATAAAACAAAATTCAGTAGACTTACCTACTACATAAAGCTGAAATACATTGCATTAGGATAGTTTTCTGACACAATACTTTAGATGAAATAATAGTTGATTATTTGAGGATTAAGCTATAGGCACTATTCCAATTATGAGATGTGGATAACACTTAAGTTGCTTATTTATATTTTCTAAAAATTCCTATTCAACATTCAAGAACCAAACATATAGATATAAGGCACCATTTCATAAGGATGCAGTTGTCAAAGGAGAAATTGAAACTCGCTCATGATTTCTACTGAAAATCAACTGCAGATTTTTTTTACAAAACTTTCCTTTGATACTTTTAGTTGTATTAAGATATATAGGCTTGGAGTAATCGATTTGATAATGCTTAATAAAAATATTTCTTCCACATTGATAATGTGTTTCTTGTTAGTATATTTTTTGTGTGTATCCATGTGTTACGTCTTGTGTGATTTTTCTGTATTGTTGAAATTGTTGTAGTTTCTTTTTTATATTATGTTTGGTGTTTTGTTTTTAGTTTTGATTGAGTACATGTTTTGAAAAATAAAGTGACATTCGCTCCAGGACAAAAAATGATTTCGTATCGGGACCTAAGTGTTTAATGAATGATAGCGGTCAATTGACGATTTTGAATCGGTTGCGATGCAGTTTTAATTTATATTTTTTACTTCGTCCTGTTTACAATCGTCAGATTCATCCGGTACGAAATTTTGAAATGCGGGATGATTGATGACAGTTAAATCTGATAAGAATCATTTTTATATTTATAGCTTACGTCACGTACCAAACCTTTGGTTCGTCCGCTTGACGAAGCTTGCGAATCGTATGATGCGGGGCACATTTCAAACTGTCATTAAAATGATCATAAATTTCTTGATCGTCCCAGGACGAACCCTGTTCTTCTGTACGATCGATTGTAAAAAGTTGTATGAAAGATCGCTTCGTAGAGTTTGTGTGATTATGGAAAGCCTTTCATTTGGACTCATTCGTTCATCCATGGACAAAATTTTTCAGTACAAAATTGAACTGAATTTTGTACCGAGCATGAACGTAATTTATGTCTATATAAAGTCATATTTCATTAAATGACTAGCTTTGAACTCAACAGTCACACTCACACATTCCTTCAGAACCCTTTCTTTCCTTAGATCTTATCCATGGCAAATTCAAGTCAAGCGACAATTAGGTCTCCGCTTAAGGGTCCACAAAGAAATCTTCTGATATACTTTTCTGTCTAAAGCCACATGAAGAACTTTTTTTAGGATTTGCCTCCGCTAAATCACCCCGCTCTAGAGTTCTCATCTATAGGATCAACTGACCTTCAGGTAATAAACTTATTTGCCTTCAACTCAATTTTGGTCTCATTCTCACACTAGTCCATCTCTATAACAAAGAGACCTTTCATTATTTCCTAGCAAACATGTCCTTCAACTCCGACCATTCTATAATCAAGTCCTTTATTTCTAAGAAGTTGAAATCACCAAGGCCGACCTAGGAATCTTTTTGAACTTAAGGACTGAGGAAATTAGAGCACATACCATGACCACTACTGTTGATTTTGATTGGATTGAAATTAATGAAGTGATTAGAAAAATTATATTTAAGGAGCATATGCCTAAAGTGTCCTCTCTTGTTCGTAATACTCGTATCATCCAGTCAACATTACTTAAAGCGGGTGATAGAGTCAACATTACTCCTCTACTTTCAACATTAACCTACTTGATTATGACTAAGTAACCTATAGATGAAGCCCAACTAATCCTTGACTATCTTTATGGACTTTCTAAAATTGGTCATGTTGCCCATAAGAGAAAGAATAATATTGCCTTAGGACATCTTGTTGCCTATATTTTGGAGAAGAAGTATGAATTGGTTCATCCAGTTGAATATTTTGAAGAACCTCTCTACTGCAATGACGGATCGTTTAGCGCAATCTTCAATAAAGATGAACCACGTAAAGCACATGTTATTAGTGACTCAGAGGAGGAACATGAACCTGCACCTGCACCTGCTAGTGAACCAAATTATCAGGATTTGGTTCAGAGATTTGATCGCTTAGAGTCTCATTTTGATCAAATTGAAACTCACTTATAGCAGTAGGATGTTCAGTACAATCAGGACATGGGGTATATGAGAGCGCAGATGAATGATATTAGTTCCAACATGCTTATGATAAGCAGTTATTTTAACTTCTTCAGTACTGCGCCTCCTTCTCCTCCTCCAGATCAGGGTCCATTAGAGTGATTCATGTACTTGGTTATATTTTTCTTTAGTTGATGTGATTGTGATGTAGTAGTTTGTGATGTGTTACATTGTGATGTTTTTTTTTTTTATTTATGTTCTTGTTTCATTTGATGTTTTTGTATTTTGCTTCTATGTGGTAATTGATATCATTCCTTAGATTGTAATATCCATTATAATGATATCAATATAAGTTATCTTGTCTTGGTTTTAATCTTGTTTTGAAATGTGTATTAGCCTATATGAAAATCCCTAAATTTTTTTATCCTACAAGTTCTATAACTTAAACTGCAACTCAAAATTAAATTCATTAGAAAATCTAATTTTTCTAAATTTAAGTTTTGTTTATAACTTGATATAATTAAGATTGTCAATTTCATGTCTCTTATTAGACTACATTAATGTTTAATATTATTATTGCAATTGTGATATTTTTTTATTTTATATTTCACTTTTCAATAAATATTGATGCACTTAAAAATTTTGAAATTTTATATTATTGATTTTGGAAAGATCAAGATTACTCTTGAAAAATATACAAATGTACAAAAATAAAAAGGAATACGTAATGGTTCACAATTTAAAAAAGAGGCATAAAATAAGCCCACAAGTAAAAAGATGCACCGATGGTGATCAATGAAGGAGGTTTTGAAATTATGTTTTCCCATTTCTAGAGAGAGAAACTCCCATTTTTAGAGAGAGAAAGAATCTATGATTTTTCAAATTCAGATTTCCCACAAACCGCTCTCGCCGCCGATGGTGGTGGAGAGTCATCGACTGCCTTCGACTGGAGTCAGAGATGGATGGATCTCTTCATCCAATGCTGCTAGGATCCTTTCGAGGAGTAATCATCTCTCATCTCCCCCGGTCTTTGGAGACGATCATCTGATATTTGATCGGGAATGTAAACTGAGAACTAATTTGAGCAAGCCGTTGGTGATCAATGAAGGAGGTTTTGTTCCTCCTAAGAAGCAAGACTCTTACACAGGTAAAGGGAAGATGGTCTTGTCTGAATCTCTGTGTTCAACAATATGCCTTGTATTCAAAAATAAGATGTCGAAGACTGCTCTTCATTTGGGAATGTAGCTGCTGAAGATTTAAATGGAAAATTATTGAACTCTAATGGAATTACTGTTTCCATTGGTGGATTTGAGAAAAACAAAATTGATAATGGATCCTTTTCTAAAGAAATAGAAGATTCAAATTACAGTAAAGGCAAAGACGATGCGGAGGTTAATGAAGTATTGATAAACAAAGTGAATTTTGGAATGGTTCGTGAATGTATCTCTGTAGAACTGGGAAACTGTGATAATGTGGTTTCTATTCATGTTAAAGAACCGATCGTTAATGTCTGGAACAAGAAGACTAACTTCGGGAAAATTGATTTTGACTATGGGGCCAACTTCTCTGAAGATGGAATAGTAAAGTTACATCAACAAATTGAGGCTGAAAATACTTAAAAACTAAAGAAATCTATGGTGGTTAAAGTTTACAGCGATAATGTTCCTTATCATGTAATTGGGATGGAGTTAAGAAGACAGTGGAATAAATTTGGAAGATTTCACATGACCTTACTTGGCATGGATGGGTGCTTTGTGCCTTTGAAGACCCCATTGCAATGGAATCAGCGTTGTCAAATGGCCCTTGGTATGTGAATGGAAACATTATAGGATTGGACAAATGGTCTCCTACTTTTCAACCTTCTTCTCTCAAAGGATTAATAGCTCCGATTTGGATTAGATTACCAAACCTTCCATTGCAAAGTTGGGATAAGATAAATGTTTCTAGAATTGCTTCCAAGATTGGAACCCCATGTTTGATAGATGAAAACATGTTCCAATGGGGAAAGGGAGAGTTTGGCCGAGTTTGTGTTAGAATCAAACTCGAAGAGAAGCTTCCTATGGGAATCTGGGTGGAAGGATCTTCAGGGAAATTCTATCAGAGAATAGAATATAAGAAAATTCCAACCATTTGCTTCAATTGTTGTAGAATTGGCCACCTGGGTAAAAACTGTTATGAAAACTCTGTCAAGGCTATTCCTATAGCCCCTAACAATAATGCTGGCTTATCCCATACTACAAATGTCAAACAAAAAGATGATTCAAAGGTGGAAAATGAAAGTGAAGGATATGGACCCTGGATCCAGATTAAATATGGGAAGAAAAATTTCTGGAATGATAAGTCCAAATATACTTGGACTCGGCCTCTTCCCAGAAAAGAAAACAAGATAGTTGAAGGAGAAATTTCAATGAAGTCTAATGATAAAAATGGGCATTCTGCAGCTAGAGTAAAAATTGAAGACAAAATTTCTGAAGCAAGAACAGAAGAACAAATCCTTGCAGATCAAGTAGATCTTTCTCAGTAAAAAGAAGAAACAAAAACTGGAGGAATCATTGAAGACAAAGATAATTTTGTACCAAAAAATGACTACTTTCCTAGCACAAAAAACAAATTTGAAATCTTAAACATGGAAATTGAGGAAGGTGAATTTGTTAGAAACAATTCTGAAGCTATAAGAAATGATGAAGCTCCTCTATTTGAAAAAAGCATTGGCAATGATGACTTGAAGAAAGGTGCAGGAATTAACATGGAAAATGCTAAAAACACAGAAGAAGACTCTAGTAAAATAAAGAAGAGAGGGTCTAAGCTAGTCAAAGGCTTAGGACCCATAAAATCTGAGCCAAGGGGAAGAAAAATTGAGGTGGAAACAAAAGAAAGGTTGGGGACTCATTCCCCAATAATTCTATAATGTCTTCAATAGGATTTTGGAATTGTAGAGGAGCTAGGTAGAGGAAGGCTTCTCTTTACATGAAGGAGTTTATAAAAGATAATGATTTGTTCTTTCTTGGGTTGGTAGAAACCAAGATATCTATTGTTGATAAGAGGATGGTTCAATTTGCTCTGGTTGATGATTGGGACTTTGTTTATGTCTCTTTTAAAGGGTTATCTGGTGGAATAATGGTGCTATGGAATCATAATGTAGCATCATTTAATATTTTTGATTATTCTTCTCAATATGTCGTGGGTGAGCTAAATGTTTTCAACAAAGCTAGTTGGAGAATTGCTACTGTGTATGGGAGCAAAGATGTATACAAAAGAAGACAATTATGGGAGAATTTGGAAAAGCATATGTCCAAAGACATTCCTACGGTAGTGGGAGGTGATTTCAACTGCTTATTATCCAGGGAAGAAAAAAGAGGTGGTAGGAGTTTCACATTCTCTCTTCGGCCAAATGAGATGAAAACCTTTGTATCTTGTAATGATTTACATGAGGTTGATTTTGTTGGACCAAAGTTCACTTGGTGCAACAATAAAAAAGGAGTTGAAAGGATTTTGAAAAAACTTGATAGATAATTACTCAACACGGCGGCTTTAAACGTTCCCCATCAATTAAAGGTGATGTATTTGGCTAGGATCGGCTCTGACCACTGCCCAATAATCTTAAACTTGTTAGCACGAAAATAAGTGTTCAAGAAGATGATAAAATTTTTAGGATGTTTGGACTTCTATTCCAGCATCTATGGCAATAGTGAGGAAGACTTGGAAGGAAAAAACTCAAGTAAATCCAGCTCAAAGTCTAAATCAGAAAATGAAGAAGACTTTAAGAGCTCTATACTACTGAAGCAAGGCTAAATTTCAAGAGCTTAATCAGTCCATAGAATGTTTAAAAATAGGAATTCTGGAACTACAACAAAAAGAAGCTGAGAACGGGTATTTGACTGAAGAAGACGGATGGCTGCTTACAGCAAAAACTGATGAATTGAATTCCGTTTTGGCTCGGATCAACACCTGGTGGAGGTAAAGAGCTAAAGTTAAATGGCTCATGGAAGGAGATGCTAATTCAAAGTTTTTTCAAACGTATGCTAGTGCAAGGAAAAATTCCATCTTCATTCATAGAATCAAAGGGAATGAAGGGATCATTGCTAAAGACCAAAATCAAATTGAAGATGTTATTCTACAATATTTCAAAAACAAATGGGAAGAGAGGAGCTACAACTTGGAGAATTGGCCAAAACCGTGGAAGACTATTAATGAAGAGGATGCTGAGCTACTTAACAGAGAATTTTATTTTGAAGAAATGGAGAAGGTTATCAAGGAAGTTGGAGGGAACATTGCCCCAAGAAACGATGGTATGACTTATTCCTTTTTCAAATCATATTGGCAAATCATTAATATTGATTTATGGAGTGCTTTGGAACACTTCTTCATTCATGGTAGAATGGAAGATAAGTGGAAGGAAACTATCATTGTCCTAATTCCAAAAATTAAAAATCCTTTGACTCCTTCTAACTATAGACCTGTTAGTCTTTGCAACTCAATTTATAAAATTGCAACAAAGATTCTTTTAAATAGGTTGTTAGTTATTGCTCCTAAGATTATTTCAAAAGAACAAGCGGCCTTTATAAGAGGTAGATCAATCTATTGTAATGTATTAGTGGCCCATAAAATTTTTCATAAATTCAGATTTTCTAAATCCTTTAAAGGTTTAGCATCTTACAAAATTGACATGGAGCAAGCCTATGATTTAATGGGGTGGAAGGCTTTAGCCAAAGCAATGAATAATATTGGTTTTCCTTGCAAAATTGCTAATCTTATTTGGGAGTGAATTTACAATCCCAAATTCTCCCTACTCATTAATGGGAAATATTCTAATTGGATTGATGCTAAGAGTGGATTCCATCAAGGATGCCCCTTATCACCTATCTTGTTTATCATGTGTGCTCAAATCCTTTCTAATGCATTTAATCAAAAAGGCAATTCGGTTGGCATTGGTATTACTAGTAAGGGCCCTAAACTTTCTCATTTTCGATTACTTCACTCTTTTCTTTCTTCCTTCTAGATTTCTTGTAAGAAGATCTATCAAAGAGATCTGGTTCTCTACCAACACTTGGAGAGTGTGAACAGCCGAAAGGTTCTCTGCCCACACATGGAGAGTGTGAAAGGATGAAGGGTTCTCTGCCTACACATGGGGAGTGTGAAAGGACAAAGGTTTCTCTGCCTACACTAGGAGAGTGGGAAAGGACAAGCGATTCTCTGCCAACACTGGGAAGTGTGTAAAAGGATGACGGTTCTCTGCCACACCGGGTAGTGGTTGGAAGAGAGTTTTGTAAAGGCTTCTCCGCCTTGCTGTGGGTGTGAAAGGAGAGTCACTAGTGGTATTAGTGCAATACTCGGAGGGTGCTCCGGGGAGTGGATGTAGGTCGTGTTTGATCGCACCACTATAAATCTTGTGTCTTTTTATTTTTGCTGCCTTTTAATTTTTATTGTATTAACTTGTAGTTGAAAAATCTCTTTTTATAAAATTCACTAAAGTTAATTCTTATTTTTAAATTTTTAAAAGAGGGATTAATTTTTAATTACCAATTCACCCCCGCCCCCCTCTTGGTTAGCCGCTGGGACACAAGCTTAGTTTTTTCAACCTAATTCATATTGAACAAGTTTCAACACTGTGTGGATTAGGCTACCTAATCTTCCAATTCAAAGTTGGGATAAAATCAACATTTGAAGAATTGCTTCAAAGGTTGGCATTCCAATTCTGATAGATTAGAACATGCTTCAGTGGGGGAGGCGCGAGTATGCCAGAATTTGTGTCAAATTAAAGTTGGATGGCAAGCTTCCATTAGGTGTGTGGGTGGAAGGCTCTTTCGGCAAGTTCTATCAGAAAGTATGTTATGAAAAACTGCCAAACATTTGCTTCAAATGTGGGAGGATAGGACATGTAGAGAAATTTTGTAAGGAGAGCATTGTGGAGCTAGCTGGGGTCCTCAACAAACCTTTGGCTGAATCTGTGATAGGGGGATCTTTAGAGGCAAAGGAGTTGTCAATGAATAATCCGGTGGTAATAGAAGGCATCAAAAGTAAGGAAGATAATTATGGTCCATGGATTCACGTGGACTATGGAAGGAAGAAATGGAGAACCTCCAAGTTTCAAAACAAATGGATTCGACAGACTAATGCAGAAGGAAATTTTAATAAAGTGGGAGATTTAGCAAAACTGTAGTAGAAGAAAATGAGCTCAGAAAGAAGACCATTTCCAGAATTGTGGAAAACCCTTCAGAAGAGATTTTTTTCCGTCTATAGCTCAAAAGGAGAATTATTAAGGAATCAAAGAGACGAGTTTCTTAAAAACTAATGATATACTATGCAAACCTAACAAATTTGAAGTATTAAGCAGCTTAAGAGAAGAAGGATAAATAGTGGATAATAATACAGAAAGCTCTGTATTGGAAATCACTTCAGAAACTTTCATTTTAGGAGGAGCTATAGAAGCATCCTTGGAAGTTGATCACCCGGAGGATTAGTTCAGTCTAGAAGAAGAAGGTCCAAATAAAGTGAGTTGGAAAGCAGCCAAGAAATTGAAAGGTTTGGGCCCTATAAAGCATAATCAGAGGAGTAGAAAGTTGGAAGGAGAAGGCAAAGTAAGGGTGGGGAACCTCTTCCCCTTGAATCATTATTGTCGTCCATTGGTTTCTGGAACTGTAGAGGAGCCGGGAAGTCTAAAGCTTCTCTATATGTGATGGAGTTCATTAGGGGGGAATGGTTTGTTCTTCCTAGGCTTAGTGGAGACTAAAATTACTGCTATGGATAAGAAGATTATTAGTTCTTTGGTTAGTGAAGGATGGGACTTCTGTCATGTTCCATCATAAGGTCTCTCTCGAGGTATCTTGGTAATTTGGAGGCAAGATTTGGCTAATTTCTGCATGCCGGAAGATTCATCACAATTCCTTATAGGTGATCTCAATGTAATCAATAAGGGAACATGTAGAATTGCTACTATCTATGGCAACAAAGATGTTTATAAGAGCAATTTATGGGAGGGGTTGGAGCATCATATGACTGAAGATTTCCCTATGATAATCGGAGGTGACTTTAATTGTTTGCTATCCAAGGAAGAAAAAAAAGGAGGAAGAAAATTTTTTTTAAGCTTGGGTCCTAGGGAGATGAAATCTTTCATTACTTGTAACGACTTACATGAGGTTGCTTGTGTAGGTCCCAAGTATACTTGGGGCAACAACAAGAGAGGAGCTGATAGAATTCTAGAGAAGCTGGATAGGTGCTTGGTTAACGCTACAACCTTTAATTCTTCTTACAGGATTTTGGTGAGACATTTGACAAGATTGGCATCGGACCATTGTCCGATTTTGTTAAAGCTATTGAACTTCATCCCTCCTAATAAGAAGGTTTTAAGGTTTGAAGAGGTTTGGACCTCTGTTCCAGCATCTGTTGCTATAGTAAAAAAATCATGGAATAAAAACACAAAAGGAGATCCTTCTCAAGCTCTTAACCATAAGCTTAAGAGGACTTTAAGAGATCTTCATTTTTGGAGCAAGGCTAAATTCAAGGCTATGAGCTAACACAAAGAGGAGTTGGAATCTGAAGTGTTGAGGTTGCAGGAACTAGAAGCCGAAGATGGAGTTATTTCGAAAAAGGATCAGTGGATCTTAAAAGCTAAAATGGAGGAGCTAAACACTGTTATGGCACGGTTCAGCACATGGTGGAAATAGAGAGCCATGGTAAAATTTATGGTAGAAGGGGATTCAAATTCAAAATTCTTTCAAGCTTATGCAAGTGCTAGAAGGAATTCCAACTTCATTCATAAAATAAATAATGAACAAGGTGTGATGATTGAAGATTAAAAACAAATTGAAGAATTGATGTTCCGATATTTTGGTAACAAATGGGAGGAAAGGATCTATAATTTGGAAGGATGGCCTTCAAATTTGATAACTCTGAATGAAGAAGATAGAGGAAGGCTGGACAGTGAATTTACATTTGAAGAGCTAGAGATGGTGATTAAGGACCTGAAGAAGAACATTGCTCCGGGACAAGATGGTATGTCTAACTCTTTTTTTAAGCATTATTAGCACATCATCAAACATGATTTATGGAAAGCCTTGGATCACTTTTTCAAGTTTGGTAAGATGAATGATACTTGGAAAATTACTAATATAGTTTTGTTTCCCAAAACTAAAATTCCTTTAACTCCCTCAAGCTATAGGCCTTGTTGCTAAGATGCTTCTTAATCGAATCTTGTTGGTAATCCCAAGGTAGAACAAGCGTCTTTCCATAAAGGTAGATCCCTCTTGGATCATGTTCTTGTGGCACAAGAGAATTTCCACAAGTTCAGACATTCCAAATTAGTTAAGGGATTGGTTTCTTTTAAAGTTGATATAGAGTAGGCTTATGACTCCATGGGGTGGCCAGCTTTGGTTAAAATCTTTTTTTTTTGGTTAAAATCTTGGATTACTTTGATTTTTTTATTAAGTTTGCTAGTTTTGTGGTGGAATGTATCATTGACCCGAAGTTCTCTAATTTTATTAATGTCTCTTTTTCTAAATTGATTGAAGCAAAGAGTGGTTTCCGTCAAGGCTACCCTCTTTCTCCATTTTTGTTTTTCATGTGTGCACAACTCCTCTCCAATGCCTTCCTTCAAAAAGGAAACTCTATAGGTGTTGGTATTTCTCCTAATGGTCTAAAGGTATCCCATTTATTGTATGCTGGTGACATCATTATTTTCTCTAATGCTCAAATGAAATCTATCAAGATTGTCAAAGAAATCCTTGGGGACTTTTGTGGTTGGACGGGTCAAAGAATAAATTTGGAAAGTCTGTTGGAATAAGGAGGAAGAAAATAAGCAAAGCAATGAATTGCAAGGAATTTAAAGAGTTTGATTACTTGGGTATCTAGGTGACTTTGAGAAGGTTGTCTATAGCTAATTTTCAGTTATTGTTGACAAAGCTATGAGTATGCTTGGTGTGTAGGGATATAAACTCATCTCTCTTGCTGGAAGAATAACCTTGGTCAACTCTGTTTTATTATCTTACCCATCTTACCATTCTTCTCACTCTATGGTTCCAAAACAAACTCTTTATGAAGTTGATAAGCAATGTAGAAAAAAACATTTGGAATAAATGTGATGGGTAAGCGGGCCTTCACTATGCTAGTTGGGAGTTAATGTGTAAACCAAGAAGATGGGGAGGTCTCGGCATCAATTCCTGCTCCAAGAAAGCTGGGCCTTTGAGGGCCAGGTTAGCGTGGAGATGTACTCAAGAAAAAGAGTCCCTTATGCATAAGGTTCTATTTCCAAAATATGGGCCAATTATAAAGGAAGTAACAACTATTAAGAGGAGCACTGTTTCTTCAAAGCTTATCTGTAATGGGGGTAAGTTCTTGAAACCCATTATCAGATGATCTGTGAGCAATGGCAAAGATATCAAGGTCTATGAAGACATTTTGGATTTTTGATAAAAACTTGCTACAATGGCCTACTTTTGTTCATCCAAATGATGAAGGCAATTTAACAGTTGATTGTTTTATATGTGATGGAAGCTGGAATATGACAAAGCTAAAGAGGTTCTTTGGGGAAGACTTCATCAGTTTGATCATTTCTAATAAAATATGGAATGATATGGATGGAGATCGTTTGGAATTGATACATCAACTCTGTAAAACTGTAACATCTCTAGCTATTGAAGCGTTGAAATTTGAAAATACATAGTTGTTTTATTGGAGATGGTTTGGAAAGATGAAACTAATTTCGAAGGTGAAGTTATTCTAGTGGAGATTTTTTAAGAATGCCATTCTAACATATAAATTTCTCTGTTACAGGAGATTACAATGATTTGATAAGTGTCCTAGAGGTTGTGAGGAGGTTGAGGACATTGGCCATATTGTTTATGGTTGCAGGAAAACAAAAGATGTGATGGAAGTTTTAAACAAATGGGGCTTTGGTATTCCAGAGTTTTATTCCAAAGAAAATTGTATTGAATGGCTGGGCAAAAAAAAATTCTTGGATGCGAAGTTTGTTTTGTAATTCTATCTATCATTCATGGATAGCTAGGAACATGTTTGTCCATGAAGGTAAAAGTTTAAGCTCGGTGATGTTAGCTTCTAATGCTATTTGCAGTATAACTTCACAAAAAAAATCCATCTTCTCATTTTCAGGTATCGACGGTGCTAATCAACCTTCCAGGTTGTTGAATTTTTGGCATCCTCCTCCACCTGATTGGATCAAAGTTAACATTGATGCGGCTCTACATAGCTCCTATAAGGCTGGTATTGGAGGAGTATTAGAGATCACAATGGAAGATTCTTATTGGCTTTTGGCAAGTCTCTTATTCATTGGGATGCAGTAACTTTGGAACTTCAATCTATTCTAGCTATCAAACAAGTGGTTAAAAAATAAATGTTAGATTACAAAGGCCTTATCATTGAAGGGGATAACTCCAATGTTATAAAATTCATCAAGGGAGTGGTGGAGAAAGGTGGTAATGATTCTATAGACCTTTATTTTGTTAAAAACTTTAATTATGTTATTTTTAATTGTATAGATAGAGAGAATAATAAGTTCGTAGACCTCTGTGCTAACTTTGCTTGCTTCAGTTCTTTTAGTTGGAATGATGTTTCCTTGGATAATGTCCCTCCTTCTTTCCTTAAGTTGTTAGAGAAGGAGTCGGACGCTTGTATAGGGTAATCCTGTTTTTTTCCCTTAATAAAGCTTTTTTAGCTTTTTGTTCAAATAAAAGACTTTAAATTTAAATTTAATTTTTAATTACCCCAAAGAAACTTAACATAGATTTGTTTTATACCTTACAAGGCAAATCACCTTTTCAAAATTCCACAAACAAAAATGGCAAGCCCAGTAGAACTAAATCTCTCTATCTCCATCATTAATAATGGTGAGTTTTTTTTAATCGATAGGCTTAACCACCTCTCCTTCTATTGGCATCTCTTCTCATTTCTTCCTTCGTAGTGTATAGCCAACATCATGAAATTTCATATCAAAAGTGAGGTGAAACCTCTGTCCAAAATTAAAGTTTTGACCTTCTTCCCCAAGGTTGATTGGTGGGGTGATAGTGTCAAGTCAAATTTTTTAAATTTATTTCTTTATTTTTCTTTTCTTAAGGAAAACCCATAGAGGGACTTATGTGTTTATTAAATTAAATGGGTACATAGTCCTTAGGGGACCTCAAGCTTTTTATTGCTCAAAAGAGATACAATCATACAAAGAGAGAAAAAAACTTACAAGCTCGATTCCCCCAATATAAAACAATAGAAAAATACCTAGGTACATACTACGGTGCTCAAGCATAGGCACCCAAAAAACTTCAAAAAGCTCTAGTAAGACAGCCTTAAATCCAAATCTTCCATCATCAATGCCAAACATTACCTACAAAACATCTGATAGGCACAAAGGACAAGATAGTAATATATAAAAGGATAAGAAGTAATAAACATAATAAAATAGGCCCACCCAAAGCAACCACCAAGATGGTAGTTCAAAATCGAGTATTAAAGAGAAATAACAACATAATATACCCCAGAAATGACCAGTCTTCCCAGACACAAAGGAAGTAAGGCCAGTCCAATAACTAGATCCCATAAAAATACCCCAAACCAGCCAAACAATAAGCAGAAATAACACTCCCAGCAAACAAATGAACCGTAACAAAAAATCTTACAGGTAACAGTAGTAGCAACTCTAGGTAGGAAATTAAGAAGTAGCTAGCCGCGAAGTAACACGGAAAGCCAAGTAGACATAAGCCAAGAAAGAAACCAATAAAAACTCAATGGAGATGCAACATAAAGCAATTAATATAATTAAAAAGGAAAACAAGATAGCCCTATAAACCTACCATTTGAACATAAAACCAGCTCCAGCTACCTAAGAACATAAAAATAAAACAAACCCAACAAGCAGGCCATAGATAAAGATAAAACAAACTAATATAATGACTAATATCAGAATAGTAGTAACCAACCTAGATATTACTAAAAGGGAGAACCTTAACAACACCCAATGAACACATAACTAGCACCAAATAATAGTAGGAAAACATATTATAGAACCTGTTACGTATCTAATTCTTAGAAATAGAATTTTGATGATAACAAATACTTCTATTTTACTATGACTGGCTTGCCAACTAACATTTTAGGTCCATAGGATCAAAACTGTAATATGAACCAGCTCAAGATTGGGTAGAATAGGTCTGAGTCTATTTGTAATATATTTTTTCCCTTTCTTAAGTCAATTGTAATCTTTATGGTGCTTGATGCTAAGTAACCCTGCACACACACACTTGAGTGAATTTTTTTGTCAAACTTAGAGTTTTTTTTATTTTTCTAACATCATCTAGGATGATCCAAAAAACATCATGGACGATCAGCCAAAAATAGAATCCCTAATTAGGGTATCCTGTTTAAGGCAGCCATCATTAAGCAGATCATCCTAGATGATTTTTTTAGCATCCAAGACGATATGCTCAAATCAGAAAGATTCAACCGCCAGATCTATTTAGGATGTTTTAATTTTTAATTATCATCTAGGACATCATCCTAGATGATGAGGTTTAATTATGCCTAAATTGATATGGTGATTAAGGAAAGTAATTAAGGCTTATTGATATGATCATATCATTCTGGATGATTGCAGGATCGGCCAGGACGATCAGTTCAAAAACCTTGATTGCTCCTAGATGACAAAAATCATACATATTCTATTCAGAGCGATGTTCGGGATGATATTCCATAATTTGTACTAATTATACAGAATGATAGATTATCATCCTGGATGATATGAACAAAAAATCTTCAAAATTTCCCAAGTCATCCAGACTGATTGAGCTTAATTTGTATTGATCGTACAGGATGATGAAAATATTATCTTGGACGATAAATTCAGTTCTTGAAAATCTATGTAAAGGACTCATATTTTCTCAAACTCAAGGATCCTTTGCTGCTATCTTGACCTGGGAAAGCCTAGAGGAGAGGGAGAGAGAGGGAGGAACTTGTGTAGGGGAGCTTGTGATGAGGTTTTGCAAGGGTTGCCCCAAGCAAGGTTCTAAGGTGTCTTCTCCGATCATCGTTCCTCATTCCTGGTGGCTCAAGGGAGGTCTTCTTCAGTAATTAATCAAGGTTCTCTTCCTGCTTCAGGAGGAAGCAAAAGGAGTTGGGTTCTCTGCCGACTTCAGGAGGAAGTAAAAGGAGTATGTTCTATGTCGCACTTGTGTTGGTGGAAAGGAGTTTTTGTAAGGGCTTTTTCTCCTAGTTGTTGGGGTTAATGGAGAGACATTAAGTTAGTGCAATACTGGGAGGGTGCCTCGGAGGAGTGGACATAGGTCTAGGTTTGACCGAACCACTATAAATTCGGTGTGTTCTTTCTTTGTTTTTACTTACGCATTTAGTTTCCACACACGCTATTTTTTGTGGTGGTATGTATTTTGGTTTAAGTTTATGTTTTAATCAAAAAGTTTTAAAATACCAATTCTCCCCCCGCCCCCCTCTTGGTTAGCCTCTAGGGACTAGTTCATATGAGCTTAATATCCCTAACAAACTTTCAAGTTGTATCGGAGAGGGATTCATAAAAATAAGTCTGAAATCTTTTTGAATTTTGATCCATGGCTAATTTTGGTAATCATAATACTGCGGAAGGGTATTCTATTACCCGACCGTATTTGTTTGATAATATTCCTTTTGCTCTTTAGAAAACTCGCATTTCTATATTTTTATAATCAATTAACTATCATATGTGGATGCTTGTTAAAGAAGGTTATAAACCACCTTCCCGTGAACTTAATGGCATTAAAACTTAAATTCCATTTAAGGAATGGACTTTTGATGAAAGAGATTTAGCACAACTTAATGCAAAATGCTTTGAACTATTTTTTCTTAGCTTTGAAATTTGAAGGTTACATGTGTGTTTCTACTTGTTCTACTGGTAAAGAGATTTGGGATCATTTGTGCATTACTTGCGAATGAACAAATAAAGTTAAGCAATCACGATTGAATATTCTTTTACATGACTACGAACTTTTCCATATGAAACCTTCTGAATCAATTTCTAATATGTATACAAGATTTACTCAAATTGTTACTTCTTTGCATGCTGTGGGTCTCCGAAAGGATTATGCTCATGTGATTCGAATGCAAAGGGTATGATCACACTATCCCTTAGGAAAAAATGGTCGTAGGCCTTTACAATCGACACAAGCAGGCCGATGGAAGTGCAGATGGAGTTATACATACGATTAGCCATGGAGGATAGTGTCTTTCACCTACACACCTCGATGGATAATAATATGCATAACCCAAAAGTTCATGAGATTTCCCCCATTCGATACATCAACTTGAATGGGGTTTATTTGACTGTGGGGATCAGTTTCCTACAGGCGCAAGCCCCCGTAGTTAATTACATCTTAGACCTTGATCTAAGAAAACTCTCGATTAAAGAAGTTAGATTATCTTCTCTAAAAAGTGGGTTTAGCGCGAGAGAATTTTTAGGCTTTCCTAATCAAAGGGAAAGAATGTCCCAATTTGGCTTTAATCAACACGCATGGTTCAGTCAACATCCGGTCGGCTCGAAGAAGTGGAAACTGGAGAAAAGAAAGAGACAACGCATCTCAGACATGCATGAGAGAAAGAGGGAAGTGGCGTCATCTACGTGATGCGGATGGGTAGGATTATAGCTTTCAGAAGAAAGGAAAGCTTACCCACCAATAAGGTGTATAGTGGTTCACTCGTACCACTCACCTTTAGAACTTCATCCTCATAGGCCAGATTATCCGGACTCTACCCGCAGGCGGGGAAGTTTGTCCAAAAGGAGAGAGAATGCATGTATGCGACCCCGGACGATTTCGACTATTCCCTAGAATCGTTATATTTCTATATGAATTAATCTTAAATTTTTATTATTGATAACGAGTAGAAGAATTTTTATCCTAAAAGAGCCTAGCGAGTTAGGCACAAGAACATGCAAAAAAGAAACCTATGAAAAGCATGTTGGTTCTAATGCGCAAACAAAGTAAACAAACAACAGCAAAAAAACAATAAAATCCCACGAAAAAGAGTGTCCATGGCAAGTGCCATACAATATTACATCACAGACTATAGAAAAGTAATGGTGGCCCGGCTCCACCGACAACAACCCGGGAACGACGCAAATCTTAAAATAAGGCATTTTACATCTTCAGTCTTCTTCTTCACTTCCTTGATTTGTCTTTGGATCATCTTCAGTCCTTCGGGCTCCTTGTAGTGAATGCTCCAAATGGATGCCCATATAAAAAAGGAAACCCCCTGTAAGGGTTTTCTTTTTCCTTTGGACTTTTT
This sequence comes from Dendrobium catenatum, assembly GCF_001605985.2. Taxonomy (NCBI): domain Eukaryota; kingdom Viridiplantae; phylum Streptophyta; class Magnoliopsida; order Asparagales; family Orchidaceae; genus Dendrobium; species Dendrobium catenatum. The sequence goes on from NW_021320079.1 coordinate 146,206, forward strand.
TACATCTAAAATGTCTTATTTTAATGATTTTCACAAAGCTTACTATCAAATACATTACATTCAGAAAGAAAAGAAAATCTAGACTCTCCTGCAGGGGTTATCCTAAGCAGTTATAAACACAATCATCCAAGAAAAATTGTCCACGTAGTTATATATGAATGAAAATGCAAAAAAATAAATCACACTTGGCCGTGCTCTGATTATTGGGAGCTAAGCAGCTGAAGCAGGTACCTAAAGCAGTTATATATTTATTATTATTAATTTTAGCCCCCTTTAGCACTGTGTGAGCATGGCCACTTGCTGGAAGACATTATTAGTATAAAAAGAGTGCCTAACCTATGGGTATTCTAATGCTCACAACAACAATGCAGAAAGAAAGATAGAAAATACATCACAGAAAAGCTAAAGCAAGTAAAAACAACCAACAAACAGGTCACATGCAGAGAATCACAACACAGCGCAGAAAAGAAAGACAGAACATCAATCTATCATAAAACTAGTAGTCATGTCGTATCAAATCAATATAAGTGTAGGTCGTGTGGTTTTGGTAGGTTCTATATGGGGTAGTTTAATTAAAGTTATTTATATTTTTGTTTGTTGAAAGGGGCAAAGAAAATTTTGGTTAAAGTTCAAATCTTAGTATTTTAAGATTGATTTTAGAATATTTTTATTTTAGTATTTGATTAATTATCACCTTTGTTTCACACCGAGGCCGTGAGGTTTATTTCACCCTCCTTGGGGCTAACTTAATAGCCTCGTAGGCCTGGGTTACCCAGTGATAATTAATTTTGTTATTTTATTGTAGTTTGTTGTAAATTAGAAAAGAAAATGTAGATTAAGTATTTTATTAATCAAATTTATTGGTTGATTTTAGAGATTATTCTAAGGTCTGATATTTAGAAGTGTTTTTTATCCTAATGAATTTTTATTTTATAATTTGATCTCCTAATTAAGTATACTTCTTTTAAATTTTAGGTTGGTTAGGAGTTAATTATTAGATTAATTAGATTTGATTTAGGTTTGTGTTTTGGGTTTATGATTTAAAGATTATAAAAGTTAATTACAATTTGATTAAGAATTAAGTGTTTTAATAGGTTTTAAGAATTAGATTAGTTAGTTGGTTGATTATTAATAGATTAAGAAAAAGAAACTAAATCTAAGAAAGAGTGTCACTAAGTTTTTTTTTTAATGTCTCTATCCTATAGGGAGCATGCATCCTAAGTCTATATTTTCTAAGACCCGATCCTTTATTTTTGTCGTTAGATGTCACTAAAGTTGTAGGACTAAAAGTGGTGTTATTTTCTAACCCATAAGACTTCTATGTGTATGTCAAAAGGTTTTAGGGATCTAATAAAATAAAAGCAATCCTAATTATAAAAGAAGTTTCTATAAGGTCCTAAAGGTGGGAGGAGTACAAACATCTAGGCCACTAAAGGTTTTCTAAGTTTTTAAGAAAGCTTACGGCACCGGGGGCTATGACCCGATGGTTCCACCCATTGCGCCCCTACTGGAATGAATAGGGGCGACTGATGCTCGGATCCGGTTGTCCTAGCTCCTTCTCCAAATGCTCCAGTTCTTCTTATCCATTTCTTTCCAAAAGGTACCTCACAACATACAAAGGAGAGGCATCAGGGCACATTCTATAAGCAATTAATAATATGAAAGAATGAAAATGCAAAAAAGAAAAAGAACGTTTCTTTTTGTTACTTGTTGAGCCATTTGTTTTTTGGGTTCTCCTCGTTTTGCAAGTGTTTAACATCAAAGCACAAAAGAAACAACAAACAACACTAAAAGAAAAGCAAAAGTAAACTAGATGCATAAGAAAGAAAGAGAGCAAAAATCAAATACGAAAAAGGGATGTAGGCATTATTGTTTTTGGGCACACTTCTTTGAAGGCAAGTGTACCCTAAATCAACATTAACAATGCCCTTTGATGTTCCCGCAATCCAAATAAAGCACTTGATATGTTTGGAATCTCTACCTACAACACACTACAAACAAAGCCTAAATCAATTAAGGGAAACAAAGTCCTAAGACTAAACTTAAAATAAGACTATCTTTGTTTTATATTTATCCAAAATTTTATATTTTTTTTAGAAGCTAACACTAAAAAAACAAAATTCAAATAATCATGGACTATCTTGCTCCAAAAATGACACTACAAGCCTTCCAACATAAAGCTACCTAAAGCTTCAAATCTCAAAATTCATCTTTAGAAAGAAACACTAAGAGAATCTAACCCAAATGAGAAACCATCATTTGTCCCCAAAAGACACTAAGAGACCCTACTACACAAGTCTAATTATAAAATTATAAGTCTCAAAATAGCTTACAAGAACCTCTAAATGAGATTCTACACAAAACTTTACAAAAATTTTCTACCAAAATCTATTGACACAAAAACCCTACAAAAACAACAAATAATCAAGTGCATCCTCTTTCATTTGGAGTGGGGTAGAAAAACATAAAGCTTTCCAACGAGAAGATTTAAAAAAAAATCTCTCATTATAAAGCACCGATAAAATTCGTCTCATAAAACAAATCCAAAGCCACTAATAAATCATTCCAACCAAAGCAAAAAAAGAAATCTTTCAATCACAAGCGACTTTCCAAATTGGCAACACAAAGCGACTCGTAAGAAAACTTCAATAAAAGCAAAGATAAACATTCACAAAGCTCTCTAAATATAAGACAATTCATAAGACTCTTCAAAGGAAACTCAAATGTCATTAGTTGGCAATGGCGAGTAAGACAACTACAATATCTCACACAAATATGGATGAAAACATGACTCAATTTCATAGATATTTTAAACTTATTCCAATCATTTATGTGAAATGTAAAGAGACAATACCATGTTCAAAATTTTCCAAATATTTATTGCTAATAACAAAATCCATATTGTTTAACTAAGATCTTTGCCAAAATAACAAGAAAAGAGTCTCATTACAACACAAATCTATAAAAAGCTCATTAGGGATGCTTAACATAAGATAAAAATACAAGATATTAAACCACTATGTTTTAAACCGATTAACCAAAGTATGGACATAACTTGAATCATTTAATGCAATCTTCTCATGGCTCAATGTTATATTCATATTGTCATTTATCAACTACAAGGCTCAACAATTTCTCACAAGCGATAGCAATAAAAGTTCTCTTAAAATAACATTACTCAAACAATCATTTTGTAAAGTAAGCTTTGCTCCAAACAAGTCCTCATAGCAATACAGATAAATGAAATATAAACTAAATGGAAAAGATGCCAAGGCTCCAAATTTTCTCTCATATGTAAACATCTTTCATGTAATAGATTCTCAACCTTCTCTAAACATTCAATATACCACATAATTTTAACCACCAACATGCTTATGAAACCGATGCATTGTAATAGAATTAACATCATTCGTAGCCTATCTCAACACTTGTCGATTAAGGTGCCAATGAAGGGAAAAGATTATACGCCATTCAATATGAATGACAATACTCATTTTAAAATGACTTAGAGCAAAAAACAGGGAAAAGTCTGCACATAACCTACTCCCAAAGCAATGCGGAAGCTCAAAACAGTGAAAAACTGCACTTATCTCATTCCTACAACAATCCGAAAGCTCAAAACAGTGAAAAACTGCACTTATCTCATTCCTACAACAATACGGAAGCTCAAAACAGTGAAAAACTGCATGTGTTATGTTACCAAAATAGTTTGAGAACTCGAAAAAGCAAAAATCTGCACATACCTTGCTCCCGCACAATTTGGAAGCCAAAAACCCCCAAAAATCTGCACTTGTTCCTTACCAAAACAGTGAGAAAAGTTTCACAAAAAAAAAACTGTAGCGATTTTCATAAAGAAGCAAGGAATGACCCACCTAAATGCCATAGGAATTCTTATGTAAGAACAGCGATAAAACTCTCAAAAATCTGCACTTTTCTTTCACAAAACCAGTGAGAAGTTTCACAAAAAAAACTGTAGGAAATTTCACAAGTGAACAATGAGAGCTACACCCAAATACCATAGGATTTCTCATGTGTATTACTTTTTATGAAACTTTACAACCAATAAAGCTATGGAGGTTCAATTCACTTATAAACATTAGATTTTTGTTTTTATCAAGGCTTATGCAATTTCTCAATAGTGCAACAAAACAAATATCTCATATGCATACTTCGATAACAAATAAGACATCCTTCGCACTATCTCAAACAACCTTTCAAATAATCATGGATCAACATGTTCATTTGCATACCTTCCAAAAACAAATCTCTAAACTAGAGACGTAACCTCGACAAGAAGCATTACATGAGCAATAAGACTTAGGCATGAGCATTAAGGTTCAAAAATGTATGGAAGCTAATTCATCAAATTTCACCTTCAAGAATATATATAACTTTGACCTTGGAGCAATTCATGAAATTAAAACCTTATGCCGAAGAAAATCAACCTCATTTGCAACATGACTATTCCAAACATTATAGCAAAAAGAAATAAATTCATTGAAAGTAAGATAACCATGGATGTGAAAACGTATGCACCATAAAACTTTCATGTAAAAATTTTTTAGTCAAAGCAAACTTGTATAAGTATAGCTTGTCTTCAACCCAACCATCCACAAAGCTTTAAACTAAAGTGAGGAGCAAGGGAAGCTAAGGTGAAAAAGAGATTACAGTGACAACAATGCATGGTTTTCTTCTTGATTTCCTTAATCCAAAACACAGCCATAAAACTTCATCCAAATGGTCTAGACTAAACATGTGTATATAAAACAAAGAACAAATCTCAATAGAATAATTTGGAAACTTAAGCATCTTAGTGCAAATGATCATAAATAGCATTTAGCATAAAGAGTGAATGTATTCTGTAGGGACAAAGATATTAGAGGTGCAATGACATATATAACATAAAACTTCATTTGATGCACGAACGAATTTATCGCTAACCAAATCATACCTAGAATTTTAAAGTATCCCCATCATGTATATATATTTTTTGGAAGATTTCATCGGACAAGTGGCATGTAATGTTCACAAGATTATTTAAAATGAATCAACACAAAAATTATTATCCCTCGACCACATATTCTATAAATATACGCTTGATTGAAAACATTGCCAAAGGATACACTCAAAGGTCACCAAGATTTACCACAAGCAAACATGAAAATCCTATGAAACCACTTGGAGCAAATCACTATGGAAGACAAAACCTTCACAATTGTATATCCTTATGAAAACTTAGTGTACATGCTCGAAAGTATTATTTGAAACTCACAAAAAACTCATTACCATCATTTGAAATCGAGAGAGCATTAGACACTTTAATAAGAAGATTTTGGGATGAATTTTACAAGCATAAATATGTAAATGGACAACATGGCTTAAATCTTCACGAGTCATTAATCAAATATCAAAAATTTTTCTAAAGGGCATTTCATCAAACACCTCATATGCATGCTTTGATAGAAGACAAGGAAAAGGCTTCTACACACTTTAGAGTTTACACCTAAATCTCTAAGCCAAACTTCACGAACAACATAAATTTTTAATGCCACCTATTTACTCAAATCAACTCACTGGATAAGAATGCAAATCAACTCATAATTCCCAAAACCAACTATGAAAACTAAAAGTAAATGCATCCACCTGGAAAAAAAAAAAAACAGGATAGGAGATGTGATGACATAGACATCTCAAAACTTCATTCACAAAAACGCTTTGACTAGGTAATATAAAATTTTGCATTTACTTAACTCTTCAACCATTGAATCATTCACAAACTAGAAGAGATGCTAGAAGCTAAGGATGCAGGAGATTGAGATGAAACAAGAAGAAAATAAATGAAAATGATGAGAAACCAGAAGAAGGAGAAAGAGGAGGGGAGGAATGCTCACCTTGCAAGAAATGAGAAGCTCACGGTTAGGGGCGATGGGAGCAAATTCGTTCAAGAGGGATCTGAACCGGCTCGAGCGGCGTCAGGATCGGTTCAAGGGAGATCGGGTTCGGGTGGCTGCCGTTGGGATCGGTCCTGGCGTTGGGAGCAGGGGAAGTCGGGTTCAGAGAGGGAGATCGAGAGTGCGGTCCGACCTTCCCTGGCTCACACGAGAGAGGGAGAAAGCGGGCCTCTCTTGCTTGTGCGAACAGGGAAGAAGAACCGAGATAAGGGGCATGTGAGAGAGAATGGGAGGGGGAGTCCGTCGCGTCTGAGAGTGAGAGCTTTGAGTCGGATGGGTTGAACGAAGATCGGGAGAGAGAGAGGGAGAGGGAGCTAATGCCGAGAGAGAAGGCCTTCATTTGGGTAACTCGAATCCGTTGCCGAGAGAGGAAGCCCTCCAATTCTCGCCATCGTGCTCCAGCATCCGACATTACTGCGAACAGCTTTGCTCACTGCTCGACGTCTGCCCAAGCCACAAAGGATTGCCTGAGATATGAGATTTCAGTCGAAATGAAGATTTTATGTAATCGCCACCTTTGATGCAATTACCAGATTTAAGAGATAAATTCAAAATGCATAGGAAGTCAAAAGGCGGTTTAGCATGATCAAACTGAGTCCAATCAGGTCATATTCGACTAAGATCTGAGCTAGACTTAAGTCCGAATTTGACTCAATCTAAGTCAATTCGGGCTCGAGCCAGCGCCACAAATTTAATCACATGAATTTAAGTTCAAAAGCAACAATAATTTAAAGCGAATTAAGCCCGACGCGACAAAAATAGAATAATCGAGTCTAATTGAACAAGTTCGAGCCTAATTAGACATGGTTGAGTCTAGTCCGACTTTAGTTGAGTCGATTTGAGCTCAAATTGGACTCAACAAGGTCCAATTAAATCGATTCGAGGCGCTCAAGGGTATACGAACTAAAATGAGGTGAACACATGCATTAGGAATATAACTCACAAATTATGAAGAAGTCAATAAAATTTTAAGATGCTTGCCCTCTTCTTTTAATGCCAAAATTACTGCAATTACTGAATCTAAAGATTTAAATACTTATTTGATCGATAACTTACTTGGTTCACTCATTGCTTACAAGTAAGGGGTGAACCAAAGAAATCTTAATGCAGGTGAGAAGAAGAAGAAGAAAATGGTGGCTCTTATGGCCAACAAGTCGGAAAATGATCCTTCTGGATTTGAGAACAATGATGTTGCCTTCATTACTAGGCAATTCAAAAGCTTTTTAAGGAAGAATCAAAGAGACCATCAGAAGTGGAAAAAAGGTAAGTATAGCAAAAATTATAAAAGTTCCTCTAATGTTGTTTTCTTTAAATGCAGGAAGCTTAAACAAGTTAAAGCTAATTGTCCTACTCTAAAGGAGAAACATAGAAAGGAGAAGGATGAGGAGAAACCTTAATACATGAAGGACAAGAAACGATCCCAAAAAGCTTTATGGGTGAATTCTGCATCTAACGCCTCTAAGATTGAAGCAATTGAGGAAACCACAAACTTATGTTTAATGGCTGATAATCAAAATGAATAATCTGATCGAGAAGAAGTATGTGAGCCAACCTATGATCAATTAGTTGAAATTTGTGAAAAAATTCATGCATCATATAGGAAACTCAAAAAATCACATGCTAGTTTAAAATTAGAATTTTCAAATTTGCAAAAAGAGCATGAAATCATTTTAAAAGATAACTCCCTAATTGATAAAAATCGAGGGGGAACCTAGGAGGAGAGAGAAGCTCCACAAATTGAGGAAGAATTTGGAAGGGGATTTTCGGCTTAGAAGTGAAGAGAATGCTGCATTCATTGTAAATGGAGAATGGTGGCCGGTCATCCTTGGATGACCGGAACACCAATTCCCTTGTTTCTATCGCGCGTCCAACTTTGTTGGATTCAAAAGGTAGTTTTACATTCAATCGCAACTTTTCTAATTTTTTCAACTCTCCTCTAGTGATTAGAGAGGGAGGATTGATTTCTAAGAAGAAACCTTTGATGGTGAGTGGTAAAGGAAAAGAAGTTTTGGATGCTATGACAAGTACGTCTTGCTCATCTTTGCCGGTTTTGATTCCTAGAGCCAATGATTTGGAGGCTTCAACCTCTGGTAGCATCGATCATAATTTGAATAATTATAATGTGTGGATAAAAAAACCATACATTAAAATTAATTCATCTTTTATACATGAAGGAAGTAAAGATGTTAATGTGGTTAAACTTGAATTGGAGAAAGAAAATCCAATGTTCATGTTCTTAGAAATTCATTGGTAGTAAAGATCCTTTGCAAAACTTTCCATTCCCCAATTGTGCTATTGAATTAAGGAGGCAGTGGGATAAATTTGGAGGATTCAATATTACTTCTCTTGGATTAGATTGGTTCCTTTGCTCTTTTCAATCTCAGGATGCAATAGAGGGAGTTCTCAATGGAGGTCCATGGTATGTGGGAGGTTTTGTCATTGGATTAGACAAATGGACTCCCAATTTTTCTCCTTATTCCTTGGATGGGATTTCTTCTCCCATATGGGTTCGTCTTCCAGACTTGCCATTATACTGCTGGGATGAAACCAACATTACGAGAATTATTTCGAGTATAGGGACTCCTTTATTATTGGACGGAAACATGTTTAGATGGGGAAGAAGGGAATTCGCTAGAGCTTGTGTTCGGATAAAATTAAACTCTAAGCTTCCTAGTGGTATTTGGGTTGAAGGTATTCATGGCAAGTTTTTTCAAAAATTTGAATTTGAGAATTTATCTTCTATTTTCTTCAAATGTGGAAAAATTGGACATAATGATGTAGTATGTCCAAATTCAGATCTTATTAATAAGGAAGCTACCAAAGATCCTTTATCAATTGAAGAGAGTACTTATGGGCCTTGGATGCACATCAAATTCAAATCCAAAAGGAATATTAAAAATGTTAAGAGGGATTCAAATTTAAACCATGGTGTAGATTTTCAAACTGTTCGCCGGTTCTATGGTGGTTCTAAATCAGATCGCCTCCCTTCGAAAACTACTTTAAATTTGGTAGAAAATACTGCTGAAATCAAGGGAAGAGATGAAGTGGCTGTTAGCACTAATTTAGATTTATTGAGTGAGCCGGATATAGCTCATAATACAAATTTTGAATATATTAAATCTAGTTCGTTGGATGCTGAAATTACGAATATAGATGGACAAATAGCTGTTATTCCAACGTGTATGCCTAAAACTGCCGAGGATTTGAATTTTCAAACCCAATAAGCGATGGAGGCTGTTATGAAGGAGTGTGAGAAGGAGCAAAATTCAATTTTGACTCCTTCTAAGGCTGCAATTCCTTCTGCTAAGGAAGATTCTACCGGAACTCATAATAATAGTGTTGAAATATCGGGATCTCAAAATTCAAATTTTGAAATCCCACCTAGCATGGAAATGGATAAGGATGTTGAGTAAATTCAGTTGGTTTTATCCCTATCAATTCCAGCTGGATTTAACTCTGTTATTCCAACGAATTATCCTGAGATGGATGAAAATTTGAATTTTCAAGCTCACATGATGGAGGCTGTTATGGAGAAGTTTGAGAAAGAGTAGGTCACGGTTTTGACACCTTCTAAAGCTGATAATAGTTCAGGATTATCTGCTTATAATGATAAACTAAGAGATGGCTTTTATAATTCCATTTCCCCTTCCTCTACGATCAGTTTGAAATTCAATAAAACTGATTTATTTAAAAGGAAAAAGAGTACTTTATTAGAGCTATCCGGTTCTAAACCCAAGCTATTCAAAGAACTACAGGGGCTAGGACCAGTGAAAGATCAAAGTAGGAGAAGGATTGTTGATCATAAGGTGTAGAACGATTTGAAGAGTTCTTCACAGAAGCTTTAAGTAATATGATACCCATTTTTCTCATCTCTATTTTCAAAGTCGTTAAAAACATGAAAACGGGAATTCTAATCGAAGAATTTTCCATTTTTTTGCTTGGTATTACAGAATTTATTTTTGGAAAAGACTTCTAAAATACCTATCATTGGTTTTAATAGGTATTTTGAGAATGTCTTATCTATTTTGTAATTTTCTTTTGATTTTCCTTTATAGTTTTTTTTTTCTCTTGGCTTTTTTGTTTTTTAAACCTACTATATTTGTTTATGGAATCGTTACTGGATTCTATTCTTTAACCGGATGGGAACTCTGGGATACTAATCAACCTTCGAGTTGTTTCAAATATTTGGTATCCCCTGCATCTCAATGGTTTCAAAATAGGAAATAGTGGGTTTCATATCGAACTATTAGGTTTAATGATAACAAAATTGCTTTCTATAAGGATCCTTTTCAACAAGGATCATTTAGTGTCTTATTTCTTAGTTTGTATTAGGTTGTTTTATTTCTTAATATTAATGCATCTTTACATTTTCTCAAGAAAAAAATTGATAGAAATAACATGGCTTTACTTGATGAATTTGATGCATTAAATAAAAATCATACATAATTATACGATGAACATGATTCCTTAAAATTATCTCATGATAATTTAGAAAAAGAATGCAAAAGATTAGAAAATCTAAAAATGCTTGAAAATAATAAACCACGAGTGCATGCATTTCATAACTTTGAAAGGAAGCACCACTACTTGAATATATTAAGAAATCCTTTTCCTGGTGTTACAAGTTTTTCATGTGGTATGCTAGGACACATCTCACACACTTGCACCATTCACTGTAGTACACATTGGATGTGGAAACCCAAATTGCATGATTCAAAGCATAACACATATGCATTGCATTCTTCTTTTCATAAGAAGGGACCCAAACTTGTTTGGGTTCCTAAATCAGACATTTGATTTTTTGTAGGCAAGCTCTCACAAAAAGCCTCATGAGAGTATGTGGTACCTGGACAGTAGATGCTCACAACACCTGACTGGAGTTGCTAATCAATTTATTTTACTAGAGGCCAGGGCTGGAGGCAAGGTCACTCTTGGAGACAACACCACCAGGAAAGTGGTGAGCGTAGGTATAATTTAAAACTCCAAGAACCTTTTGATTGAAAATGTTTTTCTTGTAGATGGACTGAAACACAACTTGCTCAGCATCATTTAGCTATGCGACAAAGGCTTCATCATAAAATTCTTGGCAAACACTTGCATCATAAGCTTAAATAATAACACTATTTACAGGGAAAGCATATCAACAATATTACATTCTTAATTTAAATAATATTGAATTTGTTGTTTCATTTTGCTTAAAAACTGGTACTGATGATTCTTAGTTGTGGCACAAGAGATTATGTTATGCCAGTATGAAAAACCCTTAGGAAACTAACCCAGAAAGACCTAGTTAGAGGTGTCCCCAAGCTTAAGTTTTCAAACAAAACACCTTTGCAATGCCTTCCAATTAGAAAAACAAGTCCACTCCACTTTTCACTCCATTGAGGACATTAGCACCTCTAGACCTTTAAGAGTCCTTCACATGGATTTGTTTGGACCCATTAGCACTGCCTGCTTAGGAGGAAAAGTCTATGGATTTGTGATTGTCGATGACTACTCAAGGTTTACTTGGATTAAATTTTTATACCATAAGAATGAGTCTCTTGATTATTTTAGAGCCTTCTTCACTTGGATTTAGAAAAATCTAGGTTGTGAGATCTTGACCATCCATAGTGACCATGGGGAATAGTTTGAAAATGAGATATTTGGAGACTTTTGTGAGGATAATGGAATTAGCCATAACTTGTCAGCTCCTAGGACCTCTCAACAAAACGGGGTAGCTGAAAAAAAGAACCGGACCTTAGTTGAAGCTGCTAGAGACATGCTTGTTGAGTATTCACTTCTAAAATACTTTTGGGCTGAAGCGGTAAACACAGCTTGTTATGTGTTGAATAGGGTGAATGTTAGAGTAAAACTTGATAAGACACCCTATGAGATCCTTAAGGGTAGGAAACCCAATCTTTCCCACATTCATGTCTTTGGTTATAAGGTTTTTATTCATAACAATGGAAAGTCACACTTAGGAAAATTTGACACAAAATCTAATAGAGTGTTCTTAGGATATTCTAGTGTGGGGAAATCCTTTAGGGTTTTCGATAAGAGGACTTTGGTGGTAGAGGAGACTACCCATGTAGTGTTTGATGAATCTAATCCTAAGAAGAGTAGAGTTGAGGATGAAGATGAAATTGGAGAGATTGAAAATTTGGAGAAGAAGGTATAAACCTAAGGAGTAGGTGAGATTACCCAAGGAGTAGAAAATGAAAATATGGAAGAAAGGGTTGAGCCCTCACACACCTTGCCTAGAGATTGGAGATATTCTTTAAATCATCCAAAAGAACTTATCATAAGAGACCTTTCTGAAGGTATTAGCACTAGGCATTGACTTAGGAAGGAAGTGAACCATTCTGCCTTTATCTCAATGACTAAACCCACCAATATCTATCAAGACCTTTCTAATGAGTTTTGGATTTTAGCCATGCAAGATGAGTTGAACAAATTTGTTAGGAATGATGTTTCGGAGCTTGTAGAAAGACCAAAGGGACAAAGTGTAGTTGGAACCAAATGGGTCTTCAAGAATAAAATGAATGATTTTGGTGTGGTGGTTAGGAATAAGACAATATTAATGGCTAAGCGGTACAACCAAATTGAAGGGATTAATTTTGAGGAGACCTTTGCCCCTGTAGCTAGATTGGAAGCCATTAGAGTGATATTAGCCTTTGCCTGTTATAAGGGATTTAAGCTTTTTCAAATGGACGTTAAGAGTGCATTTTTAAGTGGGGTAATAAAAGAGGATGTGTTTGTAGAAAAACCCTCAGGTTTTGAGAGTTCCAAATTTTTTAAATTATATCTTCAAATTAAAAAAGGCCTTATATGGACTAAAACATGCACCTAGAGCTTCATACGAGAGGCTTAGCACATTCTTACTAGAGAGGGAGTTTGTTAAGGGAAGCGTAGACACCACCCTTTTCCTAAGGAAAGTAGGAGATGATTTACTCATTATTCAGATCTATGTTGATGATATACTTTTTGAATCTTCAGATAAAATTCTATATGATGAATTTTCTAAAATAATGAGTAAGAAGTTTGAGATGAGTATGATGGGATATTTATCCTACTTTTTGGGGTTTAGCATAAGATAATTAGATAATGGAACCTTTCTAAGTCAATAAAAATACATAAAGGACATCTTGAAGAAATATGAAATTGACAAAGCCAAGCTAACTAATACTCCAATGACCTTAGGTGTTCAGTTGGACAATGACCTAAATGGAAAATAAGTTTATCAGAACAAGTATAGAGGGATTATTGGATCTTTACTTTACCTGATTGTTAGACGACCTGATATTATGTTTAGTATTTATCTCTGTGTTAGATTTCAAGCTGATCCCAAACAATCCCATCTGATTGCTGTTAAGAGAATACTTAGATACCTTTTAGGAACCCAAAACCTAGGAATCTGGTACCCTAGGCACAACACTTCTTTTGAGATTATTGGATATTCTGATTCTGACTTTGCTGGATCTAAGGTGGATTGAAGAAGCGCTTCAGGGACCTACTAATTCATAGGACAATTTTTAGTCTCCTGGTCTAGAAGAAAGGAAAACTTAGTTGCACATTACACTACTTAAGCTGAGTACATTACTTTAGGAAGTTCTGTGGCCCAAGTCCTTTGGTTGAAGCAGCAAGTTCTGGATTTAGGATTACCTGTAGGCATAATTCCAATCCTTTATGACAACACTAGTGCCATCTGCATTTCTAAGAATCCTTTCCAACATTTAAGGACCAAGCACATTGATATAAGACATCACTTCATTAGAGACCATATGACCAAGGGGGACATTGAGCTACACCATGTGGCAACTGAAAATCAACTAGCTTACATCTTTACTAAACCACTAGCCTTCGACACTTTTAGCACTTTAAGGACCAGATTGGGTGTGATTGACATAAATGTATGAATTTGATTCCACTGATTTTTTGATTTGTTATCTGTTGTTTATTTTTTCATTTATTTTTGTTGTTTTTCTTGGTTTATTTTTCATATATTTTAAATTTTTTATAATCATCACTGAAATTGATATTTTATGCCTTGTTTTTGTTTTTATGAAAATTTATAGTCTATTTTCACATCTCTTAAACAGTTAAAAAGGGAAACACCGTTGAATTGTTTATTTTTCTCTAACTTCCTTTAGTGGTGTAATTTTCTTTTCGAAATAAAAGTCTATCTCAAATCTACAACTAGACTATGCAATTGAAATTTTTTTGATCTTACTGCAGTAATCTATCTTATATATTTATAATATTCAAATTCTTTATTTTACCTTCAAATTTTTTGAAATCTTGTCGTTCCATTTATCATATGATTTTTTATTCTATTTTGTGATTCATTCTTCCTTATATTAAAGAGTGAGTTTTTCTTCTCTAATATATGGAAGATATAATCACAACTTAGAGTTTTTATGAATTTTGAAAAAGGGACCTAGCTTGCAAAATTAAATGAAAAAAAGTGACCAATGATGCCAAAATCAAAAGATGCGCAATGTCGCCAAATTGAAAAAAAAGGGGCCAATGATACCAAAAATTAAAAGATGCGTAAAGAGTTCCAATTAAATTGACAAGAGGCATAAAATGAGCCCATCAAAATCAAGCTCCTTCCCTTTCAAATTTTCTAAATCTTCGAAGAATTCATATGTCACTTGATAATTTTTCAAAGGCTTGATTTCGGGATTTTTGATCGTAACTAATTACTTTGATATATTATGTTATAAAATATTTTTCTGAAACCAAGTTTTGAATGAATTTCTTTTTTTTATCCAATTAATTTTTCTGATTTAGATCTTTATTTTCAAAAGAAAGTTTTGCCCTTGGAGAAGTCAGAGGTAGAAATAACAGGATCGATGGTATTACCAATTTTTAGATTCTAACGATGTTAATTCATTGACTTACAAATCTTTAAAATCAATCACATGAAAACTATGTCATATTTCATGCCTTGATAAGAAAAATCCTTTATTTGTTTGACTTATGCTTTGTGTCTATTTTCCTCATCCTTTTTGAGATGTCAAAAGCAGGAGTAGTGTGTTCTGTTCTGAAATTGGACTCTGTTATTTGCACTGCTTCCAGTTCATTATTTTAGCACTGCTTCCAGTTCACTATCTTCATTGCTTAGATTTTCTTGTGTGATTGTCATCATCAAAAAGGGGGAGATTGTTGCGTATTTGATAATTAGAAATAGAATTTTGATGATTG
Organism: Dendrobium catenatum; assembly: GCF_001605985.2. NCBI lineage: Eukaryota > Viridiplantae > Streptophyta > Magnoliopsida > Asparagales > Orchidaceae > Dendrobium > Dendrobium catenatum. The sequence continues at coordinate 161,346 of NW_021320079.1, forward strand.
CAACACTTCTGTTTTACTACGACTATCTTGTTAACTAACATTTTAGGTCCATAGGATCAAGACTGCAATTTGAACCAGCTCAAGATTATGTAGATTAGGTCTGAGTCAATTTGTAATGTATTTTTTCTTTTTCTTGAGTCAATTATAATCTTTATGGTGCTTGATGCTAAGTAACCCTGCACACACACACACTTGAGTGAATTTTTCTATCTAACTTAGAGTTTTCTGATTTTGCTAACATCATCCAGGACGATCCAAAAATTGTCCTGGACGATCAGTCAAAAATAGAAATCCTAAATAGGGCATCTTGGTTAAGGCAGCCAACATTAAGAAGATCATCCTAGATGATTTTTATATTGGTCGGGACGATATGCTCAAATAAAAAAGAATCAACCACCAGATCTATTTAGAAAGTTTTAATTTTTAATTATCATCCAGGACATTGTCCAAGATGATGAGGTTTAATTATGCCTAAATTGATCTGGTGATTAAGGAAAATAATTAAGGCTGATTGATACAATCATATCGTCTTGGACGATCGTAGGATCGGCCAGGATGATTAGTTCAAAAACCTTGATTGCTCCTGGATGATAAAAATCTTATATCTTCTGTTCAGAGCAATGTTTAGGATGATATTCCATGATTTGTACTTATTGTACAATGAAATTACTAGATTGAAAAGAGGGGGGTGAATTGTGAAAATTTGTTGCAATAATTTAAAAACCTAAGCAAGAGTTCTAATATTTTTGTGTTTCTTTTAACTTTAACAAGAATATTTTAACTAATATGAAAGCAATTGATTGAACTCAACATGCAAAACTGAAATTCTTTTTTCTCTCACAATTATCACCAAGCAAATATAAGGAAAATAAAGTGCAAGCAAAAATAAAAAGCAATAAGGAAAAAGCACACCAGAATTTTATAGTGGTACAGTCAAACCATGACCTACGTCTACTCACCGGAGGCCTCCACTCCGAGAATTTCACTACAAAACTATAGCTCTCATTTTCCCCCTCGGCATGGTGGAGAAGTTCTTACAAGTCTCGATTTCACCAACCCAGCGTGGCGGAGTGCCAAGCGCTCTTCTCACCCTCCTGGCGATAGCAGCGTACCTTCTCACTTTTCTCCCTCCTGGAGAAGGCAGAGTACATTCGAGCTCACGGATGTAGAAGAGTCTCCCCCTCAAAGAGCCTCCGATAAGTTCTTCTCAGGCCACAGGATGAGTAAGATGTAGTAAGAACGGAGCAACCGTGTGATCTCCTCTCACTTCTTCTCCCTCACCAAGCTCACCCTCTCCTTCCTCTCTCAAACCCTAAAAACTTCTCAAGAGCTCTCTCCTAAGGATTCCCTCTCTAATCACGTTCTCCTCTTTCTATCGCACTCTCAAAAACATAATAATTTTGTCACATAAAATGAACTCCAAAATCCCTGAAATTTTTCAAAGTAGTCGTTACAATCATACAGTACTATTTCACATCATATAGTATGATATGTATAACAATCTTAATCCTGGTATGAAGGTTTACGAACAGTTCAAAATAAATCATACATTATGATAAAATATCCTATCGTACGAACCTCCACTCTTCTGTTCGTACAGGACGATAGCCGGGACGATCAAAACTCATCTTTGTACATCGTAGGATACGATCAACATCGTACAGTACAATTAAAACAAATTAATGGATCTTCCAGGCCGATCTCCGGGAAGATGCCAAATCGGCCTCTATTCATCGTATGGTACGATATATATCGTACAGTACTATGAGTAAAAAATAAGAGATCGTCTAGGACGATGTCTGGGATGATTGAAACTCATCTCTGTTCATCGTATAGTACAAACAAGTTCGTACAGTACAAATGGATGATAAAACTTATTTAAACAAATCTGGCGGCTAGTGTTTTGGATTAGTAACATATTGTACAGTACGATATAAATTGTACAGTACAATACGATCAACCAAAAAACATCTTCATTTTTGCTTCTTTTAAAAAACCCTCTCCCTCTGGGTGTGTGGTTGCTCAAACTTACATACAGTTTGTGGTGAGACTCAAGCAAAGAAAAAACTAAAATAAATAGAAAATTACATTATTTCAGACTCACACTCCTATTCTACCCAGTCTTGAGTCTTCCTATTGTCCAGATTAACTTGTAATCTTCCTGAAATGTTCGTACTCATAGACAATAGCATAAATCAATGGATATTTAATGATTAGATGTTAAGACAACATTATTTTTCATCATCAAAATCTCAAACTAGGGGTCATGTATTGCAACATACAGGACGATAGATTATCAGCCTAAACGATATGAAAAAAAAATCTTCTAATTGTCCCAAGTCGTCCGGGCTGATTGAGCTTAATTTGTACTGATCGTACAAGATGATAGAAATATCATCTTGGATGATAAAGTTAGTTATTAAAAATCTATATAAAGAACTCATGTTTTCTCAAGCTCAAGGATCCTAGGCTATTTTCTTGACCTGCGAGAGCCTAGAGGAGAGGGAGAGAGAGGGATAGAGAGGGAGGAACTTGTGAGGGGGAGCTTGTGAGGGGGTTTCACAAGGGTTGCTCCAAGCAAGGTTCCAAGGCGTCTTCTGCGATCATCGTTCCTCATTCCTGAAGGCTCAAGGGAGGTCTTCTTCAGCAATTGATCGAGGTTCTCTGCAAGCTTCAGGAGGAAGCAAAAGGAGTTGGGTTCTCTGCCCGCTTTAGGAGGAAGCAAAAGGAGTTGGTTCACTGCTGCATCAGGGTTGGTGGAAAGGAGTTTTTGTCAGGGCTTCTCCTCCTAGCTGTGTGGGCTAAAGGAGAGACACTAAGTTAGTGCAATACTCGGAGGGTGCCTCCGAGGAGTGGACGTAGGTCAAGGTTTGACCGAACCACTATAAATCTGGTGTGTTCGTTCTTTATTTTTACTTATGCATTTAATTTCTGCAGTCGTTATTTTTTGTGGTGGATTGTGTTTTGGTTCAAGTTTATGTTTTAATCAAAAAGTTCTAAAATATGAATTGATCCCCCTCTTGGTTAGCCTCGGGACTAGTTCATAAGGGCTTAACATCCCTAACAAACTTTTACGACCCACGGATAAATAGAGGGGCAATTAACCAAAATCTACCAACCCAACAAAAAATAGGTGAGGACCACCCAATTCACTCTAAAGGATTAGAGATGGTATTAAAGTCACCACCCACCAATGAAGGTAATTGATAAATGTTATGAAAGTAAGATAATTTCTCCCAAAGAATTTTTCTAGTCCTACGAGAAGAAGCAACATAAATGAAAGAAGCACAATAATTATGATTTAAAACTTCAATATTATAAAGCAAAACTTGAGTAAAATTACCAAGAATATCAATACAAATCGGTTATTTCCAAAATAACCAAATTTTATCAGCACAATTTAGAATGGTGCGTTTAAAACCTAAAAATTTAGTAGTATTAAGTCAGTTGGTGATATTAACCAGAGGTTTAAGTTAAATAAGAATAGAAATATCATGGATACGACATAAATTATTCACCTGTAATTAAGAGGAAGAACACCCAATACCCCTAACATTCCAAATAAAAGATTTAAACATAAGAAATAATGCTAACAACTAATATGTGAACGAGTATTTCAACCCGATTATAAAATAAGGTTCTTGCTCTTTCTGCCATGCTTACTTTGAGCTTTAATGAAACTGGTATCATTGTCATCATTAGCAAAGTATTTAGCAAAAAATTCTAATTCATCAGTATCAATAAAAGCATCACTATTATAATGAGAGGTAGAGGGTGACTTACAATCAATATTCAAATCCCTTTCCTTACCCTTTTGAGGAAGCTCACCTTCTTTCAATAATTCTCCATCCTCATTAGCATTACTATTCTAGCCAAGATGTACTATCCCTTTCTAAACCAAGGCCATTTCAATAGGCCTCAAATTATTGTTTCTACTATTCCTTTCATTTTTAGACACATTTCCCTGATAATGAACAATACATAAAGAAGCATCAACATTAGAGGATTTGTTAGTATTCAACAAACAATCAATAATCGCCAATTTAGAGATAGCATTATTTAGAGGAAAAGTGTCGGTTAGCCCTTGGTTCTCCAAGTTGTCACATTCATTGGGACAACTATTTAAAGTACTAATATTATTAGCCTGCACATAGGAAGGAGCATCTACAATGGAAGGATACAAAGAGGTATGAATGGGGGTGGGGGTAATATGCATAGGCAAAGGTTCATCACCCAAAGTTGAGGATGTAACCTAAAACATTCATTAACACCATGGCCATGCATTTTATAGTGGGAACAAAAAATAGGATGATTTATAAATTCCACTTTTTGGAAATACCCATTCAGCAAAGAGCCTATCCAAACTTCACTCGGCTATTTCTTAGAAACATTATATTCTACAGGAACATGAGCTATGGAGGATCAAAAGAAAGAAGTTGTATCTTTATCCGTCTATAAGGGTCTCGCAAAAATTGACGCAAGCCCAAATAAGATTTGCGAATTAAAAAAGTGAAGTCTCAAGTTAGGCAACAAAATCATAATAGCTGAAATAGGAAATTCATCACTCACATCAAAGTTTGGTGTACCTTTGAGAAGACGCATTTGACAAGCTTTAATATAATAGGACCTTCTTGAAAATATGCAGCTATAATCAAGATCATTCGTCAATTAGATTGCAATATGATGAGGATCCAGCAAACCCACATGAAAGGCACCCAAAAGTTTCAAGCTAACAAAAAATTTTGGTATAACATCCAAATTTGGTCTACACAAAAGAAATTTACCAACAAGTGTAAGGGAAAATGGAGTGGCCAACTGAGAAACCACTGATTCATTGAACATAAGAGAAGGGCAATCCTTGAAAGAGGTGTGCATAAAGTTGAGCTTAGGCACAGAAGAAGAAGAACTAGAAATGACATCCTTGAAGGTCCGACAATGGCCATCAGAAATGGAAGATAATGGGGGGTTAGATGACTATGGAGTCATCATCTCCTGATGCCAAAAAGCCAAAATAAAACCTCAAATATAAGCCACAAAAATCTTGAAAATAAGAAAGTTAAATGAAAATCCAAACCAGATCGCTAGATGAACAAAAGCAAGCTCCTAACAATAAGCCCTAAATCGCCCAAGAATCACCAATGGAGAGTAGAGTGTAACGATCGACTTATATAATCAAATTTTATTTCTTGATTTTATGAACCTACATTGTTAGGTTTAACCCGATATATTGAGTTTTAAAATTTCAAGTAGTCCCATCAACCTTGTTTTCAAGATCCTTGAGTTTTCAAATTCCTGACTTTGACATTCCACCTCTAAATTAGTTAATAATGTGGAAGTGTCAAGCAAACAACTATATTGAATTCTCTCTCTTATTCTATAAGCCTTCGAGTTGTATGAAAATTCAATTTGTTTTGTTTAAAAATTTGAAGAAAATTTAGCATCATTTTTAAAATCAAAGTATTTTCAAAATTTTTTTCTTTCTCAATCTAAAACTTACACCATCATATACTACCCTACAATATTTCCTTTTAGTCTATTATATGTTATAAAAATGTTAACCTCTTTCAAAGTCATAACTAACATTTGCATTCTATCATCACATATTGGATTATAAATCCTATAACTCAGCATGTGTGATAGAATGCAGGGTTTGTTACAATTTAAAAATTTTAATTTAAAAAATTCCTAATTCTAATTCTTTTTTCAATTCTAGAAATTCAACGTCAATTCAATGGCCGATAAGCTACTTTTTACATTTGAGAGAGATTTGACCTATGAGCATATTGATATTGGGAACATAATTAAGTTTTATATGAGTTTTAGTACTATTAAGTTGTCATTATAAGCATAAAATTTACTTGACTTAAACACTACCGAGGTGGATAGACCTATTTTAGAGTTGGTGTTGTGATTAGGGCTCGACCCCCTTAACCTTATTGAGAAGGAAGGAGGGTCAAAATACACTACTGAGGCCCCTAAAAAAAATTGTTTTTGAGAAAGGGACAGATTATGGAATCCCATTTTTTGATACGAATCAAAGGATGAATTATTTGAGAAGGATTAGGAGGAAGATTGCTAATTGAAAAAAAAATATATATTTAGGTCAAGACTCTAAGCCAAGTAGAGCCAGAGGTTGTTGAGCATCTACCTATTCCTACCTCCTCTCCACTCATGTAAGGGGCTTGTTTCTACCCCTTGGCAACTGTTGTAGGGGAGGAGAGGATGGCTAGGATAGCTAGTACCCTGATATGCTCGATAGACTACTCAACTAAAAAGTCTCTTAAAGAAAAGAAACATCAAAAGTTAAGGATGTTGAAAAACATCATTCAAACTTGTACTGCCCAAGAAGGGGAGATAAATGTGAAAGTTCAATCGGGTAGTTAATCCCTTATGAACTAGCCTGAGGCTAACATAGAGGGGGGGGGGGGGGGGGGAGGGGGTTGAATTAGTCATTTTAAATATTCATAAATAAGAACATGTTCTATTTCAAAAATTTTAAAACATTAAACCATATGATCATCCAAAAGAAAGTAAAGTGTAGAAATTAAAATATATAAACATAATAAGAAAAAACACACCAAATTTTATAGTGGTCAATCAACTCAAAAGACGTACACTCCCTGGAGCCTCACTTCTGGGTATCACATTAAAGCTAAGTGACTCTCATTTTGCTCCCACAAAAAGGTAGAGAAGCCTTTACAAACATTTTTCCACCGACCCCAATGAGGCTGAGAACCCGACCTCCTTTTGCGTCCTCCTAAAGTAGGCAAAGCACCTTTATCAATTATTGAAGAAGACCTCCATAGAGTATCCAAGGATCCAGGGATAATGACTATAGAAGAGTAGAGAAGCCTTTACAAACATTTTTCCACCGACCCCAATGAGGCTGAGAACCCGACCTCCTTTTGCGTCCTCCTAAAGTAGGCAAAGAACCTTTATCAATTATTGAAAAAGACCTCCATAGAGTCTCCAAGGATCCAGGGATAATGACTGTAGAATATGACTTGGATCTAGCACATTATTTTGTTCATTTATAACATACATGTTGGACGATGAAGAAATGTAACTTATTAGTCGGGATGATTCTTGTATCATCATGTACTTTTAGTTCAAAATCATGGATTATCATATAGTACATCATTCTGGTCATTCTGGTGATCGAGGAGAAGACTAAGGTTTTTCTAATTGATCATCCAGGATGATCAGGATGACATGATTGATCAATCAAAACTTAATTTCTTTCCTTAATCACCTGACTAATTTAGGCATGGTTGTAATAAATCATAAAGGACAATATGAGATCATCCTATATGATGTCTAAAAAAAATAAGATACCTAAAAGAGTTGGAGGCTGATTCTTTCTAATTTGAGCCAATCATCTAGGACGATGTTAATATCGTCCATTACGATTTGCTTAAATTGATTGTCTTAACAGGGATGCCCTAATTAAGGTTTCTGATTTTAACTAATCATTTAGGATGATTTTGGATCATCCCGGATGATATGATCAAAAATAAAAAACTCTTAAACATGCAAAATTTCTCCTCTAGAGTGTGTGTGTGAAAGGTTACTTAGCAACATGATTTACTTTATTACATTTGACTCAAGAAAAGGTAAAAGCACTTAAAATACACTTACATACTAACTCCTTCCAAATCTATAAAATCTTGAGCTAGCTTATTTTGTAATTGATCTTATGGACCTCAAATGTTAGTAAGAAGGGCAATAGTAGAGAAATAGGAATGCCATAAATATTTGCTATTATCAAAATTATAATGCTTGAATATTTGTTTACAACAAAAGGAGTAGTAAGTCAAACACTTGAAAGGATCTATCTACAACCACTTCGAGAACAAAATCCTTAAGGAGGAGAAATATGATGCTATGAACTTTACTCCCTTGGCCTATTAGGATAAATAAGAAGTTTGTACAAAAGTCGGCAACTTCTATGTTAGTAGATCATTACATTAGGTGCTAAACCCTCCATCTTCTAAAATAGTGGGTATTATAATTATTGTATTTGAGAGAGGCTTCCATTCTAATGGCAGGCCAATTGTTCCTTTACTAAAACCTCAAAAGCTGACCTTAGTGGTAGTGAAAATTAGGGAGGATTCTAAAGTCAAAGGGATAGCTAAATTCAAGGGTAAGAGGCCCAAGTCCATAAAAAAGAAATATGTCCCTAAGAAGATCACCAAAGTTGATGTCCCATCACTTTCAATTGAGTCACCTAAGTCTTCAATTAATTTGTAACAAATTTTTACTAGCATTATTATGACCCCAACTAATCCAGTTGTCTGTTTAGATGTCCTAGTTGCCAATTCAGCCAACTTTCTAGTTGTTGATTCAATTGATATTTCAGTTAATGTCCTAGACCCACTTTTCCAAATACTATATATTATCCTAATGCTCCCAACCTAGGGATCTGAAGACTTTACCTTACCTTATATGAGAGCTATTACCCTCCAAGCTCATACATCACCTCTTAAGGTAGATGTCCCTCACCCAATAGAGTATGCCACCCTTCTAACTGCTGACCCCGGGATAGTCGAAGGAGATAGATAGTTCAAGATGAAGACTTGTAGATAATTAAGTAGTTGATGGTAAAGCTTCTGATAGCTGATGATCTTAAACTACAAGCCATTATTTTTAAGTTACAAAATGAAGATCTCTATGACAAGATGGATTACAAGGTTTACTTACCCATCGACCCTGATGTGATAGGAGATTGATTGGTCGATGAGGTAGTACAGGAATTTAAAGAGATTTTGAAGAAACAGGAGGCTGAAGAAACCTTCCATCAAGGAGGAAGGTTCAGCAAATCAAGACTTAGATTCAAATGGTTCAATGAGAGGTAGAGATTATAACTGCACATAAAAACTTGGAGGCATAGGTCGTAGATATATTACTACATGTTAAGGAAATACAAGAACAACTAGATAAGTCATAGCACACTTCCCTCAAGATACAATGATATGCCTCACTACTAGTCACTAGCCAAGACATAAAAGAAGAACTTAGTGCTAAAGTCCCTGTGTCAGTGTTGATAGTCCCTCTAGTCTAGTCAATAGTTCCCCCAGTCCCTCTAATCCAACCAACAGTTCCCCCAGTCCCTCCATACTAGCCAACCAATTCCTCAATCATTCCAACATTAACCCAAAAAGATCTTAAATAGTTAATTGAGGACCAAATAAGGGAGAACTTAGCCCTTCCCAAGGGACCACATCTATTCAGGACGATGGACCCTACCCCAAGGAATATGATTCACCCCCCTATCTGAAGGGTTTTGTGCCAGTATCTTTTAATATTTTAACTAGAATAGAAAACCCAAGGAAGTATCTGGCCCACATTCGAGCAAGCTATTGCAATACTATAGGGTTAAATGCTCTACCTTTTTACAAATTTATTCGTAGTCTTTCCAGCATAACTTTTGAATGGTACATAGATATGCCCAATAGTTTAGTAAAAACTTTCAATGAACTTAAAAATCTATATTATATGAGATTTTTAGGATCCCTGTAGCACATAACTGTGGGTGATCCTTTCATAAAGAAGCTAAAGATAGGAGAGTCCCTTATTGAGTACTTCTTAAGGTGGCAAAACCTCTCGATGAATTGTGAACCCTAGCTACAAGAGTAACATGTTGTAGAAGAATATCCATAGGCCTATTGCTTTTCTTCTAAAGGTTTTTACTATAAAAGCCTTTGAGAAGCATCTAAACAAAGTAATCTATAAGAAGAGGCTCCTAAGATGACATTCTTAAAGGATTCATCTAGTGAAAATAAAATTGATAGGCCTGCAAAATCTTTTGAGAAAAGGGCATTGAACATCTCAGTAGTTAATAAACATAAATGGTTAGTAACCATCCGACATTGTGCTCCTTCCTTGCCACTAATTCAAAGACAATCATTCTAGATCACTCTTCAACCTCCTAGATAGCCTTACTTGACCAATATTAATGAGAGGTTGGCTAGACCATGCCCATTTAAGAGAGAGTCGGTAAGGAAGATCTTTAGGAGCCTCCATAAAAATTGATATTTCCAGTTACCTAAGGCCTGATGGCCAGAGGATGAGGATAAGGAATATGATCCCAAGTATTATCCTTACCACCGTATGCTAGGTTACTCAATTGAAGATTGCATTATTTTCAAGGATTGGGTAGAAAAGAACATTAGGCATGTTAACATCATCATTTATAAAGAGTATCTGGTAAACTCAAAAAAGGGTTAGTTAATACAATTCAGGTAATCCTTCTAACATTTCTCTGTCAATGAAGGATGATTGGAATATTGCCTTATCTTAGGCATTTAAAAAGTCAATTAACAAGTATTTTCATCTTTCTCAATAGCTTCTAATGAGAGCCTAGGACCATATTTGGATGGTTGACCTGGATGCTTCGTAGAATAATGTTGAGCTTCTTCCCTTTCCAATAGTCATAGAGACTACTGTATCAAATGATAAAGAAATAAAGTTTTTTTTTTTATTAGAGATGAAGTATGTTGATGAGGGAGGTAACCAAGTGGTAGATGGTTGTTTTAAGACCCTTTCTTTGCTCCTATTATATTACTTTTATGGTATTCCTATTGTGATAGATCTTTTAAATTCTGATAGACATTCAGAAAATAATGATCTAGCACCTATGGAGAGTATAGACTCTGCTATAGTTTGCCCTCCCAAGGATATCGAGTGGGTGCAACTGCATGACGGCAAAGTCTTACCCCATAGGATTTCTCCTCAATATAAAGGCAAACAAGTTATCTTTAACAATCCAATTCCAAATCCTCTTTAATAATTCAATCTTCCTTCCACTCTATTGGGTGCTCAGTTAAATTTTCCCAAGGTTGATTATAATGTTTTAGCTCATCTTAGTATGTTGACAGCCAAGTTGAGCATCTATGATGTCCACATCCCGATAAAAGAAATGAGGCAATCCTTAATCAAAGCACTTCTTGAATTGGAGATTTACCTGGCTCAACTGGCTTCAACCTCAAAATGTGAGGACCTATACTTCTAAGAAATCCCAGAAGTGACATTTTTAGAAAAAACCCCTTGTTGGGTACTACCGATCATACTCACCCTCTTTAAAATACTATAAATATATGAAATGTTAAGCTATGGAGACTCCTTGTTCATCCGGTTGCATCGATCAATATAATGAATGTAAAGATCCTTGCCAGTCTGAAAATTAATACCAGTAGGCTAACCCCTAACAAGTTGGTGTTATGTGGGTTCAACGAGAAAGGCGAGAGGGTTTGGGTTCGATTACCCTCCTATTAAAAATTGGAGAATTTATAACTTATCTGGAATTTCATATAATTGACTTGGCTATGTACTTTAATTCACTTCTAGGTAGGCCCAGGATCCACAAATAATGGTTGGTTCCATCTACCCAACACCAATGCATCAAGTACGAATGAGATGACATTAAGCACTTGATTAAGGGTGATATGAAAACATTCTTAGTTCAAGAGATCTTGATCTTTGAGGATGTTGCATACTACATACCAAAATGGTCCTCTTCATATTCTAAAGTTGAGATCAAGATTGAGGAGAAAATAAGTAAGCAAAGCTCCATTTAAAATCAAGCATCAAAAGAGAAAGAAAAACAAAAAGAAAATGATCAAAAAGTGTAACAATCAAATAGTGAAGATGACCTCAATATCATGGTCCTTAGGACTCCAAACATGTTACCTCAAAGAGATGGGAGCATGGCTTAGAGGGCACAAGGTCAAGCCTGTACTTAATTTGAAAGAAGAATAACCCCTGTGTATATTGATACGGAGTTAAGTTCCGATAAAGAATTAGAAAAGTGGGGTGTTGGAATTCATTTTGATTATCAGAATGCAAATCCACTTCCAAAATTTTATCTCACTTTACATCCGGATTAAATCATGAAGCTCCTAACCTAGATAGTAAAATAAGAAAAGTCCAAAATGGCTCCTCCTCCTCGAGGGATGAAACTGATATAACCCTCGAGGTAGATTCCATTGAATTAATGTAACTACGTTTTGGCTTCTTCTTTATCTATGTAAGGAATTATTTTTCTAGAGGTTCTATACCATATCAATGGACTAAGGGGCAAGCTAGATATCACAAAAATATTTGTCAAGCAAAAATTAAGAAAAAATTGTAAAGTGGTATCAGCTTTGGTACTGTTTGTTTGTTTTATGATTACGAATACATTTTAATGGTAACTTATCATCTTGAATCTCAAAATGTCCCTATAGAATTCATGAGCCCTCTTAATGAACTATATTTAGAGACTCTGGATGATCTTGATGAATGTCAAGTTTGGGATTCACCCCTTAAATTTCAGGAAGAATTAAATTAACAGTCGATTAGTTAAGAAATATTAACCTGGGAACCAAAAGTGACACTTGACCTACTTTAATAAGTACCCTATTGAGTGAGGATGAGTATTGGGATCTAATTTAATATTTGTATAAGTTTAGGGACTACTTCACTTGAATATATAACAAAATTCCATGTTTGTCCATTGATGTAGCAAATCATAAACTTGAAATATGGCATGTTGCCAATCCTGTAAAACAAGCTCCTCGACCCATGTGCTTAGAGAAAGAGTAGTAAGTCATTTATAAGATCAAGTAATTATCCAAGGCTAGATTTAGTCAAAAGGAATGATACCCCTCTTGGGTAGTCAGAGTTGTACTGGTTCGAAAGAAGAATGGCTAGAGTGCTTTTATAAGCATTAAAGAATACCTTTATAATCAATAAGTTTAGGTAGCCCCAGTTCCCGTAGAACCTTTGTTTCTCTATATTGTGGCCCTATATAAGTCCTTAGGAACCCTTTTAGCACAAGTTAATGATGAGGGAAAAGAGAATGCTCTATATTACCATAGCCGAAGACTTCTTCCTACGAAAATTTGATACCCTTCGATCATGAAGCATTTCCTTGCCTTAGTTTTTGTAGCCCAAAAAATAAGACATTAGATGTTGTCTCATTCAATTAGTTTGATTTTTAAAGTCAAACCATTACAATATCATATGACCCGACCTATGTTGTCAGGATGTTTAGCTTAGTGGTCTATGATTTTTCTTCAATTTAAGATCACTTTCAATCCCTTGCATGCTGTGAAAGGATAGGTTATAGCTGACATCGTAGCAGTGCACCTATTTCAAGTAGATTTTCTTTTAAATATTGATTTACCTGATGAATAAATCATGAGTTTAAGGGAACCTAGTTATCCTATATGGGAATTATTTTTTGATGGTGTGGTATCCTCTAATGGGGTAAGACCCACAATTCTATGATTCTCAAAAAAGCTGGAATTACCCTAACTTTTATAATGCTAGAAAAGGGAATGATGCATTTTTTCTACCATCTATTAGACCCTTGTATGAACAATGAGGCTGAGTATGAAGCTTTGATAACCAGCATCGAATGATGCATTTTTCCTACCATCTATTAGACCCCTATATGAACAACAAGGCTGAGTATGAAACTCTGATAACCAGCATGAAACATACAATTTTGATGGATATTAAAGAGATAAAATCTTTAGTGATTCTCAACTGGTAATAAACCAGATTGCAGCTACCTATAAGATTTTGAATCCTAAGCTCCTCAAATATCATTAGTATACCATTCACCTAATCAAACATATCCTAGTTAAAACTTTATATAGGGTTCCCCATGGAAGTAACTCTATAATTAATGCCTTATTTATTCTTTCAAAGGAATTTGCATGCCTAAAAGAAAACTCTATTCCTATAGAGATTCAAGGTCATCATGTACTATCCCCTATAGATTTGGAGCATATCGACAAGCAAAATTCCTAAATCCTTTTTGCATCTTCAGCATTTGATGAAGAAAGAAATTGGAAGAAGGCAATTGGAGGCAATCGTTAATTGACTACCTTTAAAATGGTAAACTTCCCCAGGATAAATCCCTTACTAATTAGATCAAAAAGTGTAGCCTATCATATGCACTAGTCAATAGTATGTTATACCATTGATCGTTCAATCATATGTGGCAATATTGCTTAGAAAAATGAGAAGCCATGAAGATTGTTAATGAGATCCATTCTGGATTGGGTTGTACTCATCAATCAGGACCAAAAATGAAGTTAAGAATTAAAAGATTTGGATATTACTAGCATACGATGATTGATGATTGCATCAACATTATGAAGTATTATCATTAATGCCAGTTCTATAGTTTTTTTTATATTAGCTACCTAACATGTTGTATCCCATGATAGCTTTGTGACACTTAAAAATGGGCCATGGATGTTATCAGGCTTAGTAATCCTCCTTCTTCAAAGGTCATCACTTCATATTAGCTATGACAGACTACTTTTCTAATGGTTGGAAGCATCTCCCATGCATAATGTAATATCACACCATATTTTGAAATTCTTTCATGACCATATCGTGTATCAATTTGGAATACCCCATAGAATCATATCTGATAATAGGTCTCCATTCAAGTCTATAAAAATCAGTAGTTTCATAAGACATCATAACATTGGTTGGAGATACTCAACAATTTATTACCCTAGGGCTAATGGGTTGGTTGAGTCCTTCAAAAAGACTTTCATACAAATTATTAAGAAGAACCTCGATGATAACAAATGTTAATGGGATGAGAGGTTGACAGATGCTTTGTGTCCCCGATAAAAACACTTATAGAACCCCGACCCAATCCAATCCATTTACACTAGTGTATGGGTCTGAGGCCGTACACTCCCAAGAAATGTAGATTCCCTCACTTAGAGTTGTAATCCAGAGTCAAATCATAACTGAGCAAAATGTAAAACTCCAACTAAAAAAATTTGAAGGTCATGAGGAGCATCTTATCTAGGCTTATCAAAGTCTAGAGTTATACAAGTCCTGAATAGTTCAAACTCATGATAAGTTAGTGCGACCTTGAACTTTCCAAGTAGTAGACTTGGTCTAGGTTCTTCAGAGGGCTATCATAACTCACCAAAAGATTGGTGGGAAGTTTAAACCAACTTGGTAAGGACCGTTCTTTGTAAAAATTATCAATGAAGGAGGCTCTTATAAGCTAGTAGATTGTAAAGGAAATTACCCAATGTTGTCTATCAATGGACATTTTGTTAAGAGATACTATGCTTGATACAACTCAGATTTTTAATAAATGAAATTTTTTGGTGTCTTGAATTAATTTTGTTCAATCTTATTTTCCTCGTCCAAACAATTTCATGAGATTAAATCGTCAATCAATCGTATCAATTCTTTCTCCCTTTGGGTTAGGTGATGCCTTCCCTTTATTTTCAAACCTATATAATGTTCATGTTTTGAATCCATCATATGATCATCTGGTCCTCTATGTTTGGCATACTTTGACCCCACCATAAGACCACTCAATTAGATCCTCTATGATGTGCATGTTTTAACCCCATCATATAATCATTTGGTCCTCTATATTAGGCATATTATGATCCCACCATAGGACCATTCAACCTGATCCTCTATGATGGGCATGTTTTGACCCCATCATAAAATTATTCGGTCCTTAATGTTGGGCATATTTTGACCCCATCATACGTTTGATCCTTTATATTAAGCGTATTTTGACTCCAAGACAAGACCATTCAACCTAATCCTATATAATGGGAATGTTTTAACCCAATCATATGATCATCTAGTCCTCTATGTTGAGCATATTTCAACCCCACCACAAGACCATTCATCCTGATCCTCTTTAATGGGCATGTTTTAACCCCATCATAGTATCATCCAATCCTCTATGTTTGGCAAACTTTGACCCCACCACAAGATCATGCACTAGTAGTGGAGAACACCCTTAGTGGCACTGACCTAGTATCCACTCAATTTTGCATCCCCAAAGTTTGTTCCTCCCTTTCCTTGGAATACAAATTGCCTATTTCATACTTTTATTCAGTCAACGCCAATATGTGCACTAGAACTTCATTCTAATACACATATTGGGGGTCCATTTATTGACCACATTTCTATATGAGGTCACTAAGACCAAATTGAATTTCTTTTTGGTTACTTAATGGTTGGAAGAAGTCTACTTCATAATTATATAGGTTCTAGTTAAAATCAGTTCAATCCTAGTTAATCATAAGTCCACTTCCTAATTCAATCCCCAATTTAACTTCCAATTAACTTTTAATCAATTTTTAAATTATACCCAATTAATTTCAATATATCATTTGATTTTCATTGGTCTAGATAATCCAAATTGAACCACTCAACTTTGGATTCCAATCTAGATCCAGCATTCCAAAGCAAACCTCAGGGTGAAGGACCCAAGTTTTGGATCCCTTTTTGAGTGATTTTTTATCACCATGAAATCTAGTTAATTTGCATATGGTTTATATTATATCAATTTCATATTGATAAGATAAGTCTCTTGTGCCAAACCTCAAAATTTGAGCTCATTTGGAGGTCTCTAACCTCGCAAACCAGATTGATCCACAAAAGCTACAAAAACCTTCAAATATATATAACTTATATCACTAGACCTATCATTCAATGGAATTTGATCTTGAGACTCCTTTCAAACCCTCCAACAAAACTTATGACAATTATCATGGCTTTTTATTAGTAATCTACTCTTTTCTATACCTTGTTTACCGCGGGGTTAACCAGGAGTCAAAATGACCAAAATACCCTTTATAGGGGTTTTTGGTCTTCTCCCCTAAATTCAACATCACCTCTCCATGTAAATATTCAAAACCTATCCCAATACATCCTTATTAGGAAAATATTGGACCCAAACCCACACATTTTTTTGACCTGGTTGACTAAGTTGACCTTCGGTGACTGAAGTGGGCCTTAAGTGTTTAAATGCCCATTTACAACCAAATGACTTTCTCTTGGCTTGGGACTTATTTTATTGAGTTCATATAATCAACTTGAACATAATGGACCAATCCCTTGACCCTAGGTTAACTAGTTTGACTATGTCAACCAAGGTTGACCAAATATTCCATACACTCCCACTTTCTCAAACTGTTTGACCCAAAATTTTTCCAAACCTATTTAAACCCATGGGGTGACCAATTAGTTCTTAAAGAGACCCCTCTTGAACTTCAAAGCCTTAGGCCCACTTGTATTAACAACTTTGCTTGACCCAGTTGCCCAAAGAGGGGTTCCCCTTGAGCCAAATTCCAATCCAAACTAAATGGGATCAAACCAATGGTGGCATTGGTTCCACTTGATACAATACACCTTCCCTAAACGACCAAAACCTTAAGTAAACTTAGGTTAAGAATTATACTATCCCAAAGTGGCCAAAACCACCTTGGGTTGGGACATTTCCCAATCTAACCTCAATTGAACCTAACCAACCCTTCTATTGGGTGGCCCTAGATCTAACACTCCTACCCTAGCCAACCCAGCACTTGGGTTTATTTTGGTTAACATCTAAGCTAGCAAACCTCTAGGATAGCCTAAAGTGGTCAAAACCACCTTGACCCGAGTAACTTATAACCTTAGACCAAATTTTATCCAATTCATACTGTTGACCTCATTATTTGAGGTCAATTTCCCCAGAATCGACTGTAGCACCTAGGTCTTCCTAGCCTAGTGTAGATGTCGCACCCGCAGGATTTTCCTTAGGTGGACACCCACTGACGTAGCATCGACTCGAACCTATCACTCAACTCAAATCAGACTCGATTTTTGATTCGTCGATCTCGATCGACTCAATCTAATTTATTTTCGATCAAATTGATACATTATTGGGCTCAAATCAATTCACCAATCGAATCAAAATCAAATCAAATTAACTCAAATTGAATTCAATTTCAATGGCTCCGATTAACCCGTTTTGACTCGTCACAAGTATATATATAATAATAATTGATACGACATCAAAAATTATCTTAATCGGGCTCGAATTTCAATGCAAAATTAAGTTTGGAAACTTCAAAAATTAATTTGGAGACCATCCAAACTCCGATTTCAGCAAACTTACAGTCAAACTGAGCGTCTCGGGAATACAAACCCAACGACACCAAGATCAACCCAATCCGAACCCAAATGAGTCCAAATCAAGGGCTCAAAGCGCTGTTTGAAGATTCAAACCACAATTTGAGTTACCAAACGGTCTCCGATTTTGACGAGCTTATACTCGAATCGAACGGCTCGACGAGACGAATCCAATGAGCCCAAGATCAGCAAATTCCGAAATCATTAAGGCATTCAAATGTCTAACGAACCGTCCATGGTCAAAAAGTCCAGCTCATTCCCTCACTCCCTATGTTTGCACGATCTCCCTATCCATTTGCGAATCCACTCAAAACCCATCTCTCTACAGTTCATAAAATCAAAGACTCTCTCTCTCACACGATCAGCACATCTCCCTTAACTCCCTCTTCTCTCAGCAATTCTAAAAACCACCTCACAGAACCACTAAAATTCCCTCAACCCA
This sequence comes from Dendrobium catenatum, assembly GCF_001605985.2. Taxonomy (NCBI): domain Eukaryota; kingdom Viridiplantae; phylum Streptophyta; class Magnoliopsida; order Asparagales; family Orchidaceae; genus Dendrobium; species Dendrobium catenatum. The sequence goes on from NW_021320079.1 coordinate 179,734, forward strand.
CAACCTCTCCGTCTCCTCATACACACAACCCAAGCAAAAACTCTGAATCCCCAAGGAAGAAACGAGATCCCCTCTCCCCAAGCAATACACACGCCTCATTCACAGCCCTCAACCAATCCTTTTCTATTCGCGTACAGAGAACAAAAGGCACAACCTGCTCGGTTTTCCTCTTGAGTTGACGTGAGAAGCCCAGGGAAACTGAACGAAATCTCTAAGGCTCTTCCTCTGCTCCTTGCTTCCTCAGCTCTGACTGGTATCAATATCTTTCATAATATTAAATAATTTATTTTATATACTTTCCATCTTCTTCTTATCTCACCATTATTTGATTTAAGCCAAACATCAAGGAGTTGAATCTTGATCTTATTGACCAAAATCTGAAGTATTTTTTTTAGATTTAGATAAATAATGAGTAGTTGTAGTATTATTCTTATTTATTCTCCTTTTCAATTTTCTCACCAATAGTCGTGTCTATTTCCTTTTTGCATGGTTACGTTGTCAATTTTCTCCATCTTCCTTTATTCTTCTTAGTCAGAAAACTATTGGAGATATGGGATTGTATCTTACATGCCATGTATTTACTAATGGATTATAAGTTCATAGAAAGAATAAATTTCCATTGAGAGTGATTTCAGGATTTTTGAAATAATAACAAGAAGTATTTCATTCGTTCATGTTATTTATATTTATAAATGGAAAGGCTTGTTGTATCTTCTTTAACGGGTTAGATGAAATATAATTCATAGTATATATTCGTCCTATATGAAGTTCAATAATAGTTTTATGTTCAAATATTTCTCCCGTCAAAATGTTATTAAGTGTTCGAAATTTGTACTTCTTTTACTAAAGTCATGAGCAGTAATGAATATTTTATAAAGTTGTTTTATAATTGTTGAAGAATATCTTGAATTGATTAGAAAAGAATTTAGAGATCTTTCACAAATTGTTGTCTTTATATTTGTAGCTTAATATGATGAAAATTTGTGTAAATGGATGGTAACATTTAAAGTTTTTTTTTTTAGTAAAAATGTGTTTATTAAAAAGTGATAGTTGTGGAAGATGAAAAATAAACCGTGAAACATTGAAAAGTAAAGTGTTTTAATAAGTATATGTTTTGAAAGGTCCAATTGTGAGCTTGAAATGATGGAAGGTTAAAATGTACATTTAAGAGGTTTTATGTAGGAAAAGTGAAAAGTAAGTAGTTAGATTTTGAAAAGTATATAAGTATGTGCATGTATATGTTCAGAAGATGAGATATTTTTGGAAAGTGTATGTGTTGAAGTGTGAAATGTATAGAAATGTATATTGAATATTGAAGTATTTAAAAGTATTTTTGGTAAAGAAAATTATAGAGTATAATTTTATGAAAATAGAAGTGTACAAGTGTGAGAGGTAATGTTTGTTTTGTAAAAATTGTATAAGTTTAAAAAGGTATAAGTAAAATGTTGAAAAAATATAAAGTATGCTTCCAAAAGTAAAGGTTCCAAAAAGCAAGCAACCAAGCCAGTGTTCAAGCCCGAAGAAAGGTACGTCTTCTATTTTCAATGAATTTCAATTATTTTATTATTAATTATTAAATGTGCTTTCTAATCCCTGTTTTCCTTTCTTTATTTGCATGAACTACGAGGAATGGTACCGATCGAGGGAATAAAAGTACAAGGAGCTAAAGGCGTCAGTCGCCTCTATCCAACCGGATAGAGGTGCTACGGGCGGAACCACCGGGTCGTAGCCCCCGGTGACTGTGAGTATTTCTAAACTTAGAAAACCTTTAGGGACCCCTTGATGTGGTGTGCGAAACCTTCCCTTTAGGTCCCTGTAGTAACTTCAATTTAATTAGGATTACTTTTTGCTCTTAGATTCCTAAACCCCTTTACGTACGAAATGTCTTAAGGGTTAGTAATAACAAAGATTTTCACCTATATGACAGTAGTGACACTTAAGGACAATAATTAAGGACTGAGTCTTAGAAAACCTAGACTTAAGATGCATGTACACTTCAAGGTAGAAACATATAACATAGAAAACTTAGTGACATTTATTATTATTATTATTATTATTTTATTTTATTTTTATTTATTTATTTAACAAATCAAATTTAATTAACTAAAAAAAAAAAAAAAAAAAAATTTTTTTTTAAAATAATAATCGATTTAGGACATATCAAAACCACATAACTTATTGCACACACTTAGATTTATTTGCTAGGACAACCAACCCTAGTTTTAGGTTAGGCCGGTGTTTATTTCCTTACTGCACTGTGACGGGCTTTTTCTCGAGTTTTATTGCATGCTGGTTGTAAATTGTTGGTGTGTTTGTTTACTTACTTTTACCGCACTCTGTGATGTGATTTGATTGACGATTAGATTACCCATAGGTTAAGAGCGATCTGGTTGTTAA
>NW_021320079.1:189938-207448 GCF_001605985.2 Dendrobium catenatum
TATGATTTTCTGCAGGTGGCCACACTCATGCAGGGCAGTAAAGGGGGCTAACTAATTAATAATTATATATATATGTGCTACAGGTGCTTCAGCTGCTTAGCCCCCAAATAAGAAAGAGTGTGGCCAAGTGTGGCTGAGTATTTAATTAAATGCTTATATATAATTGCTTGGGATGATTTTTACTTAGGATAACCCTGCAGGTGGTCTAGATTTTCTTTTTCTTTCTGTGATGTAAATGTGAATGTAAATGTAATATATTAAAAGTCAAGATATGTGAAAGTAATTTTGAAAGTGGGATATCACATCCAATTTGGAATCCAAAGAAAAGAGAATATACCTTAAAAGGATTATTCTCTTTTATTTGGGAAGCCAAATCAGGATGATTTAATATCCAAATAGGAAAGAAAATACCCCTCTTAGGGATGAGTTTCTTTTCATTTGGATATCCAGAACCCGGCGGACCCAAGAAGTTCGTGGAAGAAGAAAAGACATAACGAGAAGATCGAAGAAAGAAGATGAAGAAATGAAGATTCAAAGAACAGTATATCCCATTTCAAAAATCACTTGCGTCATTTTTAGGATTAGAATCCGGGTTTGTTGTTAGTGGTGCCCGGCCACTTTACTTTTCTGTAAATTCTGGGTGTAATATGGACATTGGACATTGGACATTATATTTGGATTATTAAAATTTGTTTGTTTACATTGTTTGTGCAGTAGCTTTTTTAGGGCCCTTGCATGCCGTGTTTTTGTTTTAGTCTGGATACGAATCGGAGTGCTTTTTTCGTAAGGGTACGCTTAAAATTCTTCTATTTGTAATTTTAAATAAAAATTTTTAGGCTCACATAGTAACTCTAACGATCTAAGAAGTAAGCTCGGGACCGCCGAGAGTCAGCATAAGCATATTAATACTTTCTCTTCCTTGTTAGGCACCTCCCCGCCTGCGGGTTCTTGGCAGACCACTTGACCTATGAGGGTGCAGTTCTGTCAAGGGAAGTTGTGCAATCTCTAGGGAAAAACCTATTTTCTAAGCCTGATTTTAAAACTGCTTCATATTCATTTTATGCATTCGAGTCAATTAGCATGCATTGCATTAGATACAAACTAAAAAGAGTCTAAAATATTAATTGCATTTCTAGACATTTTCACCCTACATAAGTTAGGGGCAATTAGGAATTCTTAGATGTCGGCCCCCAATTCCTTAAAACTTAAACAACTCCCTACCCATCTTTCATAAGAGACTGGAACATGGTTTTAAAGCGCCTAGGTGGTTAGCTGGCTCCCCAATCCAGGCCGGGGTAAGTCCAGATTTGCACTTCATTAGTTAGGTTCGGGTCACTATTTTTATAGTACCCAAATTAGATTTAGGTTCTGAGGCAGATTCTTTTTAGATCTTAAGTCTCCCCTCCGGGAATATAATCCCAAATTTCTAATAAAATGAACTAAACATAAAAATTTCTTCTAAAATGTAAAGCCAACATAGGTAGCTGAGGTTTCTCTGAGCTTCTCAGAATCCGACCTCTCTACTTTTCTTCTTTGACCCTAATAAATGTTCAACATTGAGCTTTCTCCTTGAAAAATCCTACTTCTTTTCTTGTTCTTTACTTTGTAGTCAAAAGGGTTGAAATCACTCTTAATCGAGAGTTTTCTTAGGAGTTTTCTCCTAGGATGTAATTAACTATAGGGGCTTGCCTCTATAGGGATTTGAGAACCCAGACTAAAATAAACCTTGTTTTATTATATAAAACAAGGGAAGAATCTTTGGGAAGCAGATATTTTTTAAACTCATTTCTAATCTTTAATAACTTGTTAGATGTTATTATTTCTTTTTTTTAGATAATATAATTTACTTGATATATTAATTTAGAAATGATGAATTTTATAAAACTCATTCTGTTTTGGATCTTAAGAATTTATTGTTCTTTTCAAGATGATATAATTTCTCTTGCATATCTAAATAAAAGAATGAATAATTTTTCAAAAAATGTATTTCTATTTTAAACATATTTATAGAATTTCATGTTATTTTTAATATATGTATTTCTTTAATTGTTTTGATTATAGAAATTCAATTTTCAAAACCCTATTTTGATATTGAATCATTGTAGAATATTGTGTCGGCTCTCGAGACGTACTTTATTCTCAATGCAGTATTTCGATTACAAAATAGGAGAAACAAAAATCTGCGTGGTGACAACAATTTTCCCACCACATCGACTTAAAATGCTTCCATACATGAATTTTCAATGAATATCATTGGAATGCGTTCCGACAACACAACTAAAAAAATGAAACAAAAAAGGTGGTAAATCAAACACGACAAAAAAATGTGTAATGTACCAAGATTTATACAAATTGTCACTTCTTTGCATCACTTGGTAGGGAATTAACTAATGCTGAAATGGTCAAAATAAGAATTCTTCGTTGTTTACCTACCTACTTATGATGCAAAAAATTCTGCAATTACAGACTCTAAAAGATTTAAAACATTTATTCTATTGACATCTTTCTTGGTTCACTCCTCTGCTTATGACAAGGAGTAAGTCAAAGGAAGATTGATGCAGGTGAACCACGAAGGGAGAAGAATATAGATTAAAAGGGAAGAGTCAGAGAAGTGAACACTCACACCTTGAGGATAAATGATGCGTGCATAATGACTAGACCAATTCAGAACTTTTTAAGAGGGAAGCAGAAGACGCAGCAAGGAATAGAGGTTAAGTTTAACAGAAATGAAAGGTTTCTAATGAAGTGATTTGTTATGAATGCAGGAAAACCAGGTCATATCAAGACTGATTGCAAAACTCAAAGCCACTTCCTGTAAGGAGAAGATGGAAGAGAAACCTATGGTAAAGAAGGACAAGAAGAAGTTTCAAAGAGCTTTCTGGAAGACTCAGCTTCAACTCATCTGAGAAGAAAAAAAGAAAGAAGAATAACTAATCTTTGCTTGATGGCTGATAAATGTAAGTATCACTTCAATCAAGAAGAGGATTGCTCTCACACAAGACTCTGGAAGCAATGTACCTGGATAGCGGATGTTCAAAGCATATACTGGAGACACTACACCAATTCATATCGCTAGAAGCCAGATGGAGGCAAGGTTACACTTGGAGATAAACCAACAAAAAGAAAGTGTTGGATCAGTATGATTGGTAATTTAAAAACTTTTTTATTAGACAATGTGTGCTATTGGTTTGAAGATCCTCTTGTTATTTTAGTGGCATAGTTTTCTTTTCTAATCAAAAATCTATTTCAAATTAAAAATTGTGTATGAAATTTAGATCCTTTCTAAACTCGCTTAAGCAAATCTATCTTGTATTTATAATGCTTAACGTCTTTTTGTCACATCAAGATTCCTCGATAATCTTTCCATTGGTTAATTGATTATGTTTTATGAATAGTTCTTCTCTATGTTAGAGAGAGAGCCCCTATTCTCTAATATCTAGAAGAGACACTCACAACTAAGAACTTTTTAAGAGTTATAAAAGAGAATGGAGCTTGCAAAAAAAAAAAAAAGGGTAATGATGCTAACAAAAGATGCGCAATGACGCCAAATTGAAAAATTATATATCAAAAAGCAAAAGATGTGCACAAGCACCAATCAATTGACAAGAGGCATAAAATGAGCCCACTAAAAAGTAAGCTCCTCTCTCTTTTTAAAACATTTAAAAGTTATAAGTTTTCATGTATCAAAGGCTTGATTTCGATTGTTTTGAGATTGTGACAAATTTACTTTGATTCATTATTCTATAAAATATTTTTTCTTAAACCAAGTAATGAATGGATTCTTATTCCTCATATTCAATTAATTTTTTGAGTTAGATCATTAATTTCAAAAGATAATTCTACCCTAAGAGAAATTCTGAGCTAAAGATAATCATGATCGGATATTCTACCGTTCTTTGGATTATTGATGTTGTTAACTTAATAACTCACAAGTTTTTAAAATCAATCACATGGAATACTACATCATCTTCATGCCTTGAAAAAGAAAATGTGTGATTGTGGTTTTCTTATGTTCTTGGTTCCCTCCTTTTTGAGATGTCAAAAGGGGGAGTAGTTTTAGGATGTGTCTTGCACTAACACACTGCTGTTTTTTAAATTTTTTATCGTAGTGTTTTGACATCATCAAAAAGGGGGAGATTGTTACAAATTCAGGTCTATGAACTATGTTTTGATGATTTGCAAACACTCTTACTTGACTTGGACTGTCTTCTATTGACTTTTCAAGAATTAAAAGAACGGACGGAGAAACGGAGCTAGCTCGAGATGGGATAGATTAGGGTTGAGTCAGTCTGCAATTTTATTTTTCCCCATTTGAGTCAATTGTGATCTTCAATGTAACTAATGCAAAGTAACCCTACACACACACACTTGAGAGACTTAGAATTTTTATTTTTACTCAAATCGGCCAGGATGATATTTACATCATCCTAGACGATCGGGTTTAAAATAGAAAATATAATATGGGGTTCTTAATTAAGGCAACCATCATTAGAAAATTGGCCTGGAGAATACGTGTATCGGCCAAGAAGATAGGATCAAAACAGAAAGAAATTGCCGCCATAAACAATTAAGGTATTATATATTTTTGGAAATCGGCCAGGATGATCTTCGATCGGCCTGGACGATATTCATAATTATGTCTTAATTAATCAGACAAATCAAGGAAGTAATTAAGTAGGATTGATATGATCACATCATCCTAGATGATCGAAGGATCGGCCAGGGCGATCTATTCAAAAACCCTTAATTACTTCTGGACGATTAATATCGGCCAACAATAATTCAGGGCGATGCTCTGGACGATTTAGCTCTGTTTTGAACTGATCGGCCTGGACGATCGTGATATCATCCAGGATGATCAAGCCAATTTTTAATCATCCAGTTTCCATTCAGGGCGATGCCCTGGCCGATCTCATGGGATTTATACTGATCGGCCAGGACGATGTCAACATCGTCCTGGATGATATAGTCGGCAACTTGCAATTAAAGAGCTCCTCTGAAGCTCTTCTATTTAAGAGCTCTTGTTCAACATTTTTGAACATCTTTTGCTGCTGCCTTGACCTGAGAAGACCTTGAGGAGAGAAAGATAGAGAGAGAGAGAGAGGATCTTGTGAGGGGGAGCTTGTGAGGGGATTCACATGGGTTACTTTAAGGATCGCTTTGCTTCTCCTTCATCTAGAGTTTCTTGTCCGTGAAAGGGTCGGCAAAGGTATGAATTCAATAACTGATAGTGGTTCTCTGCCAGCTTCAAGAGGAAGCAAAAGGAGATAGGTTCTCTGTCTTGCCGGGGTATCAAAAAGAGGTTCTTTGTAAAGGCTTCTCCGCCTAGCTGTGCGGGGTAAAGGAGAGTAACGGTTATAGTGCAATACTCAGAGGGCGCCTCCGGCGAGTGGACGTAAGTAGAGTTGACCAAACTACTATAAATTTTTGTGTTCTTATTTCTTGCTTCCGCACTTTAATTTCCGCACTTATTTTTCTTGTGGTGTGATTTTGGTTTATATGATTTTACTTCTTTGTGAGAAGAAATTTTTAAAATACCAATTCACCCCCCTCTTGGTTAGCTTGGGCCAGTTCTACAGGGCTTAACATCCCTAACAAACTTTCACATATTGACCGGGATAAAAAGCTTAAATTAGAAAGAATTCGCCGCCAGATGTACTTAGGTATCTTTTATTTTTGGACACCATCTAAGACATCATCCAAGATGATATAATGTAATTATGCCTAAATTATTCTGGTAATTAAGGAAAGTAATTAAGGTTTTATTGCTTTATCATATCGTCTTGGATGATCACAGGATCAGCCGGGACGATCTATTCAAAAACTTTAGTATTATTAGATGATCAAATATTGTCCAGCTTTTATTCATGGTGATTCTCTGGATGATTTGTACTAAATTGAACTAATTATCTTGGATATTCATGAGATCGACCTAGATGTTCAAGTTATTGTTCCATCATCTAAACAACCATTAAAAGTAATGTTCTGAACAATATTTAAAAATTTGTACTAATTGTATAGGATGATATCCTATCATCCTGGATGATATGAACAAAAACCTTATGATCAACCCAAAATCATCCTGGCTGATTGAGCTAAAATTGTACTGATCATACAGGATGATATTTATATCATCCGAGATGTTAAAGTTAGTTTATTGTAATTAAGAGCTATTCTAAAACTCTTCTATGTAAGACCTCTTGTTCTGCTCAAGAGAGTATCTTTTGCTGTTGTTCTGACCTAAGAGAGCCAAGAAGAGAGGGAGAGCAAGGGAGAGAGAGAGACGATCTTGTGAGGGGGAGTTTTTGTGGGGTTTCATAAAGGTTGTTCTAAGCAAGGATCTGTCGTTATCTTCTCCAATCATCGTCCCTACTTCCTTGGGGGTTCTAGAGAGGTCAACCTTAGCATCTAATCGAGGTTCTCTATCTTCTTCAGGAGGAAGCAAAAGAAGTTTGGTTCTCTACCTACTTCTGGAGGAAGCAAAATGAGTTGGGTTCTCTGCCTCACCGGGGTTGATGGAAAGAAGGTTTGTAAAGGCTTCTCTACCTTACTATGGGTGCAAAAGGAGAGACATTATATTTAGTGTAACACTCAAAGGGTGTCTCGAGGGACTGGACGTAGGTCGAGTTGACTGAACCGCTATAAATTTTTGTGTTCTTTATTATTGCATTTGCATTTAATTTTATCACAAAGATTTTTTTAGTGAACTTTGGTTTAAGTTTATGCTTTTACTTAAAGATTTTTTAAAATATCAATTCACCACCTCTTGGCTAGCATTGGGACTCGTTCAGTAGGGCTTAACATTCCTGTAAAACTTTCAAGTGGTATATGAACGGGATTCTTAAAATCTAGTTTTTAAAAACTTCTGAATTTTGATTCATTGTTAACTTTGGTACTCATAATACTGCAGATGTGTATTCTATTGCCCGATCACCTTTATTTGATAATATTCCATTTTATTTTTGGAAAACTCATATGTCTACATTTTTACAATTGATTGAGTATCACATGTGGATTCTTGTTAAGGGTGGTTATACACCTCCATCATATATAATTAATGTCATTAAAGTTAAACTTCCTTTTACTAAATGGACTTTTGATGAACGGGATTTAGCGTAACTTAATGCAAAATACTTGAACTATTTCTTTGTACTTTGAAATCTGAAGATTATATATGTGTTTCAACTTGTGCAACTGGTAAAGAAATTTGGGATATATTATGTATTACTTATGAAGGCACAAATGAGATTAAGCAATTTAGATTGAATATTCTATTGCATTACTATGAACTTTATTTGTATGAAATCCACTGAATCAATTTCTGACATGTATATTAGGTTTAGTTTAATTGTCACCTCATTGCATGCATTAGGAAGAGAGCTAACTAATTATAAAAGAGTCAATAAGATTTTGAGATGCTTGCCTTCTTTTTTTATGATAAGATTACTGCAATTACTGAATCTAAATATTTGAATACTTATTATATTGATAACTTACTTGGATCACTCCTTGCTTACGAGCAAAGGCTGAATCAAATAAATCTTGATACAGGTGAGAAAAAGAAGGAGAATATTGTGGCGTTGAAGGCCAACAACATGGACATTGATTCTTTCACGTCTAAAAGTGATGATATTTTGTTCATCACTAGGCAATTCAAAAGATTTCTAAGGAAGAATAACAAGTATCATTCGAAGTGGAAAAAAGATAAGGATATAAAATAATATAAAAGTTATTATGATATTATTTGTTTTGAATGCAGGAAACCTAGACATGTCAAAGGTGATTGTCGTACACTTAAGGATCACCCTAGCAAAGAGAAAGGTGAGGAGAAACCCAAATACAAGAAGGACAAGAAGTAGAACCAAAAGGCTTTCTGGGCAGATTCTACATCTGACACATCTAGGACTGAAGTTGAAGAGGAGACAACAAACTTATGCTTGATGGGTGATCATCTTGGTCAGTCCGGTCAAGAAGAGGTATATAAACCAACCTATGATCAATTACTTAAAGTTTATTAGAATGTTCATACTTCATATAGGAAACTTAAGAAAATTCATGCTAGTATGAAATTAGAAATTTCAAATTTGCTAAAAGGGCATGAAATTTTAAGTAAAGATCACACTCAATATGATAAAAATCACATGTCATTACTTGATGAGTTTGATGAATTAAATAAAAAGCATTATGAATTGATTGTTGAGCATGATTCTTTAAAAGCATCCTACACCTCACTTGAATCCAATTTTAAAACTTATATTGAAGAATATGAGCATAAGGAGCATTTTTTGAATATTGATAATGCTATTTTAGAATGTGCTAACTTGAGGTTTAAAGATAAATTGAATGCACTTAAGAGAAAATGGAATACATCCACACTTGATCTAAAGCCAAAACTTAGAAAAAGGCATTATAACCCGAACAAATTATTGAATCATTTTCCTAGAGTTAGATATTTTTCATGTGGCATGCTAGGACACATTTCACACACTTGCACTGTTCACTATAGTACACATTGGGTGTGGAGACCCAAATTGCATGATTTACAGCATAACACACATGCATTGCATTTTTCCTTTCATAAGAAGGGAACCAAACCTGTTTGGATTCCTAAATATAACATTTGATGATTTTGTAGGTGTGCTCTCACCAAAGACCTCGTGAGAGCATGTGGTACTTGGAAAGTGGAGGCTCACAGATCTTTATTATATAAATTTGCTGCTTAATAAATTATGATTTGCATGTTTACTACTCTACTTGATTGTTGTTATCTTCTATTCTTTATGTTCTAATTTCGAGTTTGACTTTTATTTCTTCTTTTATTTTGTAGTTGTTTCATCTCTATTGTTTTTCTTTTTGTTTATTAGTTTTTCATATTTTTCATCATAGTTGAAATGATATTTTATGCCTTATTTTTAATTTTCATAATTTGTAGTCAATATTTTGGCATCTCAAAATCAGTTAGAGGGAGAAACACCTTTATCGATGTAATCTTCTTTTCTAAATAAAAGTATATTTCAAATTAATAACTGGACTTTGTGATTGAGATCTTTTCTATCTTGTTACAGTAATCTATCTTATATAGATAATGTTCAAAGTCTTTATATTACTTTTATGTTCTTTGAAATCTTGTCATTATATTTATCATATGATTTTGAGTTTGTTTTGTGGTTTATTTTTCCATATATTAGAGAGTGAGTTTTTCTTATCTAATATCTGGAAGATATATTCACAACTGAGAATATTTAATAGTGTTAAAAAGGGATCTAACTTGCAAAAATAAAAAAAGTGGCTAATGGCGCCAAAATCAAAAGATGTGCAATGATGCCAAGTTGAGAAAGATAAACAAAGTGTATCAAAAATCAAAAGATATGCAAAGTGCGAAAAATTGACAAGAGGCATAAAATGAGCCCACTAAAAGCAAGCTTTCTTTTCTTTCAAACTTTTAAATCTTAGAAGTATTCATGTGTCACTTGATATTTTCAAAAACTTGATTTTGAATTTCATGATTGTAACAAATTACATTGGTATATTGTTCTATAAGATATTTTTTGTAAAACCAAGTTTTGAACGGATCTCTTTTTCTTAGCCAATTAGTTTTTCTCGGTTAGGTCTTTTGTTTTCAAAAGATGATTTTACCGTGAGAGAAGTCCGAGCTAGGGTTAACAGGATCATATATTCTACCATTTTTTGATTTAGACGATGTTAACTCATTTGTCTTACAAGTCTTTAAATTCAATCACATGGAGAATTTATCATATTCGTGCTTTGATTAATTTTAAAAAAGAAAAAATTATTTTAATTTTTTATCTCTTTTTTCTATGTTTTTCTTTTTTTTTAATTTTATCTTTTATAATTGTTTTTGTATTTTTTGGGCCTTCTCTGATAATCTAAATCCACCTCTTGAATTTCATTTTTCGGTCCTACCATCCTGGATAATTTTTTTATCATCCTGGATGATGCATTCAATCCACTACTAACATTTCATCTAAGGGCTGATATGTTTTGTCTGTTTATCATTATCCTGGATGAAACTTTATCATCTTGGACGATCTGATCGTACCCTGCTTTGCTTATTATGATCGGTCTAGAAAAATCTTCTTCATCCTTGATGGCGTTCTTAAATCTATGCTCAATTATATGTAATTAGCCCGTATGATCCACCTGTTCATCTTGGACGATACACATGTCAATACGTTTAAATCCTTTAAATTTGGTCGGTACGATCAATTATTGATGATCGGCCCGGATGATCCACCTGTTCATCCTGGATGATACACATGGAAATGCTTTAAATTTTTAAATTTGGCCGGTACGATCCATTATTGTGCATTGTGTGGATGATCCACCTAATCGGCCACGATGATCTTCTTTTTTCAATAGTCAATCGGCTTGACTCCTCAGGACGATTGCGTGTATCTTATCATCTTAGACAATACTTGATCGTCTTAGATGACTTTATCACCTTTTTCACCAATCATTCTAGATGGAATTATTGCAACCAATTGTCCTGGAAGATTTTGTGATTACCCTAAATGATCAGATCATTTTGGATGATCGGAACGTTTCTTTAAGAACTGAGACTCTCACAAAATTTTTTCTCACCAAAGCCTTCTACCTTCATACTCACTCACAGTTTCTCTATTTTACTAATCATGGATGTATTTCTATATATATAGTTTGGGATCACTGTATCCCAAATTATCAACCCTCACATCCTTTCCAACCATGTTCTTGATTTATTTTTACACACTACTCTCACTTTTTTCCTCACTCTTATATTCCCATTCAATTTTGAGTTACTATTTAAAATTTTCACTATCCTTTGCATTAATTCATCTTTTAATGCTCTTCAGTCCTATGTGAATAGACTTCTTGTCAAAATCATACATCAGGACTATCAAGGACTCCTATAACTATCTACCATAGGAGACAAACTGCACATCCTGTGTCAAGATCTTGACTATGACTGGGCTTTGGCCAACCACTTTCTAAGAAACTCTAATGCTTCTAATCAAGTTTGAGAGTCTAGCAGCTTACTCCAACATGCTAGGACAATCCAATATGTCCTTTGCACCACAATTCTTCCAAAAGTAGATGATTGCATTTATATCACTCCACTCCTTTCGATCACAAGTTTTTACATTATGGCCCATCGTGAATTAATGCCTCTAATCTAATTTTTTAATACATTGAGCACTTGACCAGCATTCGAGATCCAGGACATAGGAGGAAGCAAAATTTTATCTAAGAACACATCATTACCTATGTCCTAGAAACCAAATACAACCTTCAATATCATACCCCACCAAACTTTCAGCATGCCATCTACCCAAATAAATCCTTCCACATTCTTCATAGTACTCATCTCCACCAAGGGCATGTGGAAGCTTAGCGAGCTGTGGAGGAGGCAAATCCTACACCTTTTTTTGCACCTGCTCTGCTACGCTAGCACTAATAGCTGGATCAGCTGGTAGAGCGGTTCGACTAGTGGGAGACTCACTTCGAGACATATGTTGCTGCACAGGAATAGTAATATGCTGAGGACATTTCTTTCTTTGACTCTTATGTGGCTCACCAACAGCACTAGTATGACCTGGATATGACCTAGTTTACACTTTTTCTAGTATCATTCATCCACCACCACCTCCTTCGGATGATCAGGGGATGTCGTTCTTTTAGTTTGTTTTCATGATGTTATTTATTTTTTCTTATTGCAGTTTGATTCTGTTTGATAATCTCTTCCTTATTTCTTTTTTGGTTTCCCTCCTCTTTTTTGTGATGTCAAAAGGGGGAATAGTTATACTGTTTGTTCTGTTGTGATTTGTGTTAGATAGTTGAACTATATTTGTTTCTTCACAATATTTCCATTAAAATGCTTTAATTTTTTTTGTGTTTTCCATCATAAAAAAGGAAGAGATTATTACGAATCTAATTTTAGAAAAATAATATTTTGATCATAGTAAACACTTCTTTTTCTCTACGACTGCCTTTCCTACTGATTATTCAAGACCACAAGATCAAACTGCAAGTTAAACTTGCTCAAGATTGGGTAGATTAAGACTGATTCAATTTGTAATGTACAAAACTATTTCATTTATCTTTTCTTGAGTTCATTGTAATATTATGGGTCGTAATGCTAAGTAACCTTGCACACACACACTTGGGGGAATTTTCTAACTATTTTAGAGTTTTTTGTTTATGCTCACATCATCCAGGATGATCCAAAAATCGGCCTAGAATATCAGTTAAAAACATAAAACCTAATTAAGGCAACGTGGTTAAGGAAGCCATCAATAAATGCATAGTCCTGAATGATAATTATCCTGGATGATGTAATTCAATTATGCCTAAATTAATCTGGTAATTAAGGAAACGAATTAAGATTTGATTGCTTGATCATATCGTCCTGAACAATCACACAATTGGCCAGGATGATCAGTTCAAAAACCTTAGTTGTTCCTAGATGATCAAACATCGGCCAACTTCTATTCAGAGCGATGCTATGGATGATTTTTGCTGAAATAAACTAATCATCCAGAATGATCGTAAGATCGGCCTGGATGGTCAAGTTATTTTTCATTCATCTAGACATCCATTTAGGATGATGTTCTAGATGATAGTCAATAATTTGTACTAATCGTATAAGATGATATCCTATCATCTTGGATGATATAAATAAAAACCTTTTGATCATCCCAAATCAACTTAGTTGATTAAACTAAATTTGTACTGACCGTACAGGATGATAAAGTCAGATTATGGTAATTAAGAGCTATTCTAAAGCTTATCTATATAAAACCTCTTGTCCTACTCAAAAGAGTATCTTTTGCTTCTGTTCTAACCTGAGAGAGCCAAGAGGAGAGGGAGAGCAAAGGAGAGAGAGAAGATCTTATGAGGGGGAATTTGTGTGGGGTTTCCCAAAGGTTTCTCCAAGCAAGGATCCATCGTCATCATCTCTGGTCATCATCCCTAGTTCCTTAGCTAATCTAGAGAGGTCTACTTCATCATCTAATTGAGGTTCTCTGCCAACTTCAGCAGGAAGTAAAAGGAGTTGTGTTCTCTACCTCACTGGGGCACTAGAAAGGAGATTTTTAAAGGCTTCTCCACCTTGCTGTGGGGGAAAAATGAGAGATGTTGTGTTTAGTGCAATACTCAGAGGGCACCTCCGAGGAGTGGACGTAGGTCAAGTTGACCGAACTACTATAAATTGTTGTGTTTTTTATTACTATTTCTGTAATTAATTTTTACATTTTAATTTCTATGGTGAACTTTGGTTTAAGTTTGTTCTTTTGCTTAAGATTTTTTAAAATAACAATTCAACCCCCTCTTGGTTAGCCTTGGGACTAGTACATTGGGGCTTAACATCCCCATCAAACTTTCAATACTAGAAACACTATCATAAATTAATTTTTTTAGTTATGATTTGAATTTCTTTTTCTTTTTGATATGGAATGTTAGATAGGATTCTAGAGAAAAGGAGTAAATGGAAAATTTGATATTCTGACTAGATTCTCCTCTATAGCAAAAGTAGATGATGTGTGGAAGCAATTTAGACTAGCCATCAAGGATTTATACAAGATCTAAGTTTCAGTAACAATCATTTCAGCTAATCTTAACTTGGGTTCTTCCACTGCAACATTCATAGGATTTTTCTCTCCTATCAAATTATCCTTATCATTCCTTTGCCTTAGACAATGATTCTTATTCCTATTTTAAGATTTGGTCAACTTTGAAATTGTATAGGATGAACCTATCTCAAACTTGCTGAGGCATGAGAGTTAAAAAATTATAACTAATTCTCTCTTTTACTTAGTAGACAACCTTGTGAAAGTTAGACGATAGAATACTTAGAGTTTAACTGTTATTATTGTAACTGTAAACGCACTCTCAATAACTTCCAAAACCACTATAATAGGTATTGCTTAAACCTTGACCCCAACACATTTTGGTCCAGTGAAGGTGAACTCAACATTATTTATAGCCCCAAAATAGATCACAATTGCATCTGCATATGAACCCTAAATAACAGTCGTATTTGTACTGTTGG
Source organism: Dendrobium catenatum (assembly GCF_001605985.2). NCBI lineage: Eukaryota > Viridiplantae > Streptophyta > Magnoliopsida > Asparagales > Orchidaceae > Dendrobium > Dendrobium catenatum. The sequence continues at coordinate 203,986 of NW_021320079.1, forward strand.
GGAAAGATAAGATAAACTTTCCAAACATTATTTTTATAATTATCATGAATTGTATATCAATCTTCAAACTTTACTTACATTTAAGTAAGACATAAATTTTAAGAATATATTTTGTTAAGTTTATTAATTCCCCAAAGCATATTTAAACTGAAGCTGATTAGATTTTTTTAACTTTTAAAATGCTTATGAACTTTAGGTATAGATCCAATTTATACAAACATGGACTAGAGAAATGCTTGAAATTGAGATTTAAATTTGTTTTAGATGGATTAAGAAGAAGCTAATCTAAATGATTTTGAAATGGATAGGAGATGACTAAAGTTTTATTTGAATTTAGCTTTTAAAAGAACATTGAACATGGAATGTTGTCTAAAGACTATCGTGTGTGCATAATGGAAGAGGACATGGACTGAGGAGATGGACTAGATTTTAATTTAGATTTAGATAGTAATATTAATAAACGGACGTTGTACAAGAAAAGAAAATAAATTTGGAATTTATAATTAAAAGCTTTAATGTACATTGAATCTAACTACCTACAGACTTAATTAAATATGTGTTTAAATAAATTTAGTCTTCACTAAATATAAAGGGAGAACTCTATCACTAACTTTAAAACAAATTTAATCTTTGGACAATTTTAACATAAGAAAATAATAATATGTTTAACATGATTTTCTTTAAATTTATATTTGAGACTTTTTTGTCAAATCTGTATAGATAAACATTATTCCACACAGAAGGATAGACTTATGTTTCACTATAAATTTGATAAGAGAAACCTTCTATTTATTTTGATGATGAAACAGAACATAAGGAATTTTCAATTCATTCCTAAGGATAAAAGTAATATTTTTCTATCATTTTAATCATAGAATTAATCTAATGTTTAAAGATTAGGTTTGCTTTCAAAAATCATTCCACTTTCTTAGAAAGAAACAAATATAGGGTTTAATTTATTATGGCTTAAAAACTCGCTATTGCGGGCAAGCCCCAATAATTAGTTGAAACATTAAATGTTGGTTATTAGAATCCCAATAGGGGCAAGCCTCTATAGTTAATTTAAAGTTCAAATATAGGCTGCTAGATCGACTAGTTCAAAAATAACCAGACAATACCAACCTCATAAAAACATTGTTTTGATTTTTATTTAAGAAACTTGCAAAGAAAATTTATTTATCATTTTTCTTTATTTTTTTTTTATTTTATTTTGGACAAAAATAAAAAAATACATTAATGAAAAGTGAAGCTCATAAATCAAAGATTTATCAATAAGTAAAATTTAAGAAACAAAGTGCTAAAAAGTAAAAGAAAACAATCACGGATGAACACACTAGAGATTTATAGTGGTTTTGCCAACCTTGACCTATGTCCACTCCTCATATTCCTCCATTATAAGAATTGTGATAATACTTAGTGACATGACATTTTCCCCCACATCAAGGTTAAAAAAACCTTACGAATCATTTCCACCTCCTCAGTGTGATTGAGAAATTGATTCTCTTTCACCTCCTCAATGCGATGGACTAGATGAATCCCTTTTTACTCACCTAGTTAGATAGCAAAACCAAATCCTTCTCATGAAGAGACTCTTCCCAGAGTTTACCTCAAGAAAAGACACTATCCTTATAGGAAGAATATGTTTTATCATCGAGCAACAATTTGTAGAAAATGGCTCTCACCCACTCTCTTATCCCCACAAGAATTTTCTCTCTTAAGACCTCACCTCTCCCCTCCCCCCCTCCCCTAAGGAAATGGTCCCTCTTCAAACTCTTCTAATAGAAGATCTCTTCCAAAAAAATTAGCAAAAAAACCTCTTAAATGAATTAAGAGGGGTATTTAAACAAGGGCCCAAAAACCTTAAAAAAATCAATTCATTTGTAATTGATCATACTATATGATATATGTATCATATTGTACAATTAGTTTAACAACCCTGAGTTGGTTGTACGATGAGGGATTCATAATATGACATAACATCATATAGTGAAATCTGTTTAATCAAATCTTTTATTCATATGGGATGACAACGAGCAACATACCCCATTTTCTATTAAACACACAAATTGTAATATAATCCTTACCCCATTTTCTATTAAGCATTAGTATCAATAATGTCTAGTCTAGTTCTAAGTTTTTTTAAAGGTGTCATTATTCAATGGTTTTTTGAAAATATTTGCCAAATGATTTTCTTTGGCTGCATGATGCAATTATATGTCTCCCTTGGCTACATTATCTCTAACAAAATAATGTCTAATATTTATATCTTTATGTGAGCATGCTAAATTAGATTTTTTAAAATGTAGATAACACTAGTGTTGTCATACATGATTGATATAGTCCATATAAAAATTCCAAAGTCAAGGATTTATTTCTTTAGCCAATAGACTTTAGCAATGTAAATTTCTATTGCTATATATTCTACCTTAACATTAGATAGGGCTACTAAGATTTTATTTCTACTAGACCAGAAAACTAATGATTGCCTTATGAATTGTTAAATCTTAAAATTGTTTTCCTATCTATTTCACACCCTACAATGTCTGAGTGTGAATATCCTATAATTTCAAATTAAAAGCTAAGCTAGAGATGATAATTACCTATGTTTTGGGTTCCTATAAGGTATCTAAGAATTATTTTAATTAAAGCTATATGCAATTCTTTGGGATCAACATGAAATCTAACAAATAGATAAACACAAAATATTATATTCAGTCCACTAGCAGTCAACTATAGAAGAAATTCTTTCATCCCCTATACTTCTTTTGATCTACTAAATTTTCACTTACATCCTTATCTAATTGAATGGATGAACTCAATGGAGTATTTAAAGGATTTAGTGCCTTCCATAAAAAATTTCTTTAATATATTTTGTTTGATTTAGGAATGTACCTTCTTCCCTTTATTTTACACTAAATCCAAAAAAATAAGGTAACTTTACCATTATAATGAATTCAAACTATCTACTCATACTTATTTAATTTTGATTTAACATACACCATATTTAAACAATAAGAAGTAGTATAAAATGCTTCTACCCAAAAATATTTAGGGAGAGAAAATTCAATTGACATAGCCCTTGTAGCTTGCACTGATATTCTATTATTTCTTTCATTTATCTCATTCTGTTGAGGGATCCTAAGAGTAGAGAAATTATGTTTAACCTCTAACTCCTTATAGATAGATTAAAACCTAACATTCTCAATATCTCTATCATGATCATTATAGAAAGAAGAGATCTCAAATCATAAATTTATTTTAATCCTAGTAAAGAGCATTCTAAATTTCTCAATATATTCATTTTTAAGAATTAAAATCTATCCCAAGTGAACCTTGAGTAATAATCTTCGATCACATGTTCAAAGAGTTTTTACCTAAGATGGATGTACTAAAAGGACCAAACAAATCCATAAAACATATTTCTAGAGGTCTAGTGGTGGTAATATCTTTAATGGAATGAAAA
>NW_021320079.1:209898-221517 GCF_001605985.2 Dendrobium catenatum
GACGGGGGGGGGGGGGGGGGGGGGTGAATTGGTGATTTAAAAAATGTTACCTTAAAAAAAATATCCTTTTTGAAAAATTATGGTTAATTGGAAAAATTATATGAAAACACTGATCTCATAAAAGCTTTGTTTTAATTTTTATAAAAGAAATATGCAAAAAAAATTATTTCAGTTATTTCTAAATATTGCAAATTTTTTTTTTTTTTACTTTTGGAGCAAAATCAAAACATACTTGTAATGCAAATCAAATCTCTTAAATAACATATTTAGTAATAAGTAAAATGTAGTAAATAAAACGTCAAAAAGAAAAGTAAGGAATCATTGATGAACAAATCAATGATTTATAATGGGTCGGTCAACCTTAACCTATGTCCAATCCTTGCAGTTCACTACGAGAATTGCACTAAAAATACACTGACTCTCTTTTTGTTCCCCATAACAAGGTGGAGAAGCCCCTACAAACACTTCCACCTCCTTGGCATGACAGAGAATCCAAATCTCTTTAACTTCCTTAGTGCATCACAGTACTTGAATGTCTTTAACCTCCTTAGTGCGGTGGAGTAGCTAAATCCGTTCCACCTCTTCTGGTGCTGTGGAGAATCTAGATCCTTCCTATAAAGAAAATCTTCCCAGAGTTTCCCTCAGCCAAAGATACTAATCTTGGAGGAATAAGATGCACGATCATAGAATAACCACATGTAGAAAATCCCTCTCACATGCTCCCTTATTCCCATATAAATTTTCTACTTAAATACCTCACCTCTCTTTTTCCTAAGGAAATTCCCTCTTCAAACCCTTCTCGTAGAAGTTCTCTTTCAGAAGCAAAGACCCTCTTAAATAAATTAAGTGGAATATTTAAATAAGGTCTAAAAAACCCTAAACATTAAAATTAGCCATCATTGATCTTATTTTATACATACCATACAGTTAGTTCAATATACCCTGATAGTACTATATGATGATGGATACATAATATGATCATTGCAAATAATTTTATCTAATGATCTTGTATGATATTTTATTATGCATTAAAATTTATTCAATTGAACAAAAAATTGTTCAATTGAATCTTATGTTTGTATAGCATCTTGGTGTCTTCTCGGTTCATACTATATCAAGTACCATTTGTAATATATGATGGCTAATCACCATTAATTTTGGATTCAATATCTTAATCTCAAGTATTAATTTAGGTAAGATTTTTAATGTACTTACGACACAAACAAGGTCGTATAATATGAATAGTATAAATTTTAATTTTAAAAATTACCTATATATAATTAGCTATTAAGAGCTTAGATTTAAGTTGATCATCTTGAATGATAACATTCATATAATATTATTAATTTAACATTGTTAATCTCTCAAATAACTATTAAATTTATTGTATAATCATGATCATATTGTATAAACTTCAAAGAATTTGTCTTTTTTATTTTTACTTACATTATTATGTGTGCATGGTTGCTATGCTAGCATGCACCTTTTATAAGATTTTTAACTCAAGAAATATAAATTATTGAAATTAAATACACTAGCAGAACATCCACTTATTCCAACTGATCTAGATTCCATCCTTTATTGCATAGTTTATGGGGTACCTGGAATGTTAGTGCACAAGAAGTGAAACATGCAATATAAATACTTTGAGAAATAAAGTATAAAATCAATAATGTTCATTTTCAGCAAAATCATAAGCTTGAGATCACATATTGTAATATTAATTACATCTCTTAAGACAATACTCTCAATGAAAGTGAAGAGTACTGATTTTTAAAAATATTTAGATTTAAAGAAATGATTGGGCAAACAAGACTTTAATGTACAAGCTTTAGATTCTAAATCCTATTTTTGCATATATAATTTATATTTAGACATTAGGTTTTTTAAAGGATAAATTGGGAATGTGTAAAATATGAGGAGGTGTATGAAGTCTTGATTTGTATTTGCTTATAATGAATTGATATCTAACAATCCTAATGTATAAAAAATCTCCTTAGATGCACTGCTTGATAAGGTTAACACTATCCTAGGATATCAAATGATGAATCACACTCTATGTTGCTAACTTAAGATATGTATTTTTAACTCTAAGTTTAAATGACACAAACAAGAAGACTAGCTAAGAACTCTAAATTTTATTTAATTATATTTACCTATCTAATTTTTTTAACCACCAAAGCTTCTTAAAAATTTTGGTAGCATAATGACGATATACCAACAAGAATAGTAGAACATACTCCGAATGGAAGAGGACCCCACTTCCTTGTTATAAGATTAGGTGCTGGGATTGTGCAATATTGTAGAAATTAAAATGCATTCATCTATGCATGATTGGCTAAAGTTGTTCATGTCTATAGTACCTAGTACCACATAATTTTAAAACTAGTATACATGTTCCAATAAAGTCTAAAACATGTATACTGAGAAGAAACATTGAAAAACTTTTAGGTACTCATGCAAACGACCACCCATATGAATGCAATACATGAAGAAATACAATATATATATATATATATATAATTTTTTTATTTTTATTTTTTTGACGATTGTGCTCTCGTGCTCTCTGGCAATTTAGTTGCGATCTAGTGTTTCTCCGTCCGTGCTTTATTCTCGATGTTACTGGTGTGGTTCCTTTGGATTTTGCATTTGGTTCTTCTTCTCTGTAGTTGTCTTTGCTAATTTTTTGTTTTATTTTGAGTGGGTTTTTCAATTTTTGGGCATGGGAGATGACGACTCTGTCATCATCTATCCTTGTTAATGCTGTTGTTCCTTCTGGAAAGTATAGATCCTTTATGGATTATCTTTCCAATTCTCCTTCTTCTATTATTTCTAAGCTTCAATTTATTCATACCTTGTTTAAAGGTTGCCTGGCTTTGATGTTTGACAATTTGGTGGTGTCGGAACTGGCTTCTCTTTAGTTGTGAAATTCCTTCTTAGGGACAAAATTTGGATGTGATTCTCAAGTTTTTCTTAAATCTAAAACTATCATGCTCTTTTCATATTAGTTTATTGGACCCGAGACATGTTGCGGTTCAATTGAGCAATGACTTGGATTTTAGTCATATTTTTTCCAGGAGATCCTACTATATTCAATCTTGCCAAATGAGATTACTCAAGTGGACGCTAGATTTTGATGTCCGTGAGGATCCCTGATTGTACATGTGTGGATCTCCTTATCCAATTTGCATTTGCATTTTTTTAACTCATATATCTTATTTGGATTAGCTTTGATTTTTGGTTGTCCCTTACAAACGAATGAAGCTATGGTGTCCATTTCTCGTCGGTATGTGGCTCATGTTTTAATTAAGTTGGATGTTTCTAAAAAGAATTTTAATGAGTTTGGATTGGTTCTGAATTGAATGGCTATTTACAAAAAGTATAATTTGAGAATTTACCTATATTTTGATATCAATATAAGATGCATGGTCATGGATTTAATGATAGCTTCAGGCTACATCCCCATCTTCTTGCGGTTGAACTTGATTCTGACATCCCAATTTCTGTTGGTTATGAAAGAATTGTTCCAAAAGGGCAAGATAATGTTAAAGCAAATACACAAATTACCTTACCTCAAAATGATTTACTTCCCACAAATGGTTCTATTTAGGAAGATAATCACAACGCTATATCTTGTTTATCTCTTGATTCTCAAAACATGGAAGAGCAAACGATGGCTCTCATTACTGATATAAATAATGTTCCTTATACTTATTCTAATCCTTATTCTATTAACAAAAAATTTCCTAAAATGGAGGCGGGTTTATAAAATGTTAGTAGTACTAATAAATTGCCTTCTCAATCTCGTGTGAATTACCAGGTGGATGGGCATACCTTTTGGTGGAGGCTAATATTTGTAATGATTTGAGAAATATAACTTATGAGGAAGAGGGTGCTATCTTTGAGGAGGGTGAACTTCTTCGTGATGAGAGGTAGGCTGGTATAGGCAATTATAGTAAGCTTCCTTTAAACACTCATTATCACAGTGATGCCTTTACTGATACTGAGGATATGGATATTATGGCTAAGTGTTTTGCTAAAGAAGACACTGACACTAGTTACATTAAATTTTATAATAGGAGAGGGAGGGAAAAAAAATTTCCATTTTGCAATCTCCTAGAACTACCCATTCACATACTATTAATTAACCCATTTTTATATTTAACACTAGTATTTAAAATGTTTGGGGTATTGGGTGTCCCTCCTCTAAGATTTGAGTTAAGAATTTATGTCACATTTATAATATTTCTATTCTTATTTTATTATAACCTCTTATCTCCTCTTCTAAGTTAATTGGCACTTCAAGTTATTTTGGTTTTAACTATACTGCCTCTAATGTTGCTAGTAAGATTTAGGTTTTTTGGTAGGACCCTCTACATATTGATGTTATTAGAGATTTCACTCAAGTATTGAATTCTAATATTAAGGTTCTTAATTTACATTATTGTTTTTCTTTTGTTTATGCTGCTTCTTCTTGTTATACTAGGAAAGTCTCATGGGAGCAACTTGCCCATTTTCATAGTTATTGTAATTTTCCTTGGCTAGTTGGATGGGATTTTAATACTATCTCTAATACGTCTGAGTGTATTGGGGGCTTCTATCATATCTATCAATCTGTGGAGGATTTTAATAACATGATTATGGATTGTAATTTAATGGATATTAGTTTTTTTGGCAATAAGTTCACTTGGAACCGTGGCCATTTATGACAAGGGCTAGACTGGGTTTTGTTTAATAATTATTATCTTAAATCATTTAATTATATTGCTATTGATCATCTTAGCAGGACTTTATCTGATCATTCTCCTTTACTCATTTTCCTTAATTTTAGGCATGTGAACCCTCCTGCTCAATTTAGATTTAAAAACATTTGGTTGCTTCATGTTACTTTTCTAAACCTAGTTCATGAAAATTGGCAGGCCACTTTACATTCGGATAATTCTATCTTTGGTATGAGGAGACTTTGGATTAAACTGAACTTACTTAAGCAAGTTTTAAACAGGTATAATCATAATGTTTTTAAAAATCTTTTCTCTAATATTTTGAATGCTGAGGAGAATGTTAACACTATTGAATCTCAATGTATACTCACTCCTTCTGATGCTATGTTTTATCTTTTGAGAGATGCTAAAGAGAAAATTTTTAATGTACATGCTCAAAAGGAAACCACTTGGAAACAAAAAGTGGTGGCTAAACATCTTGTTGAAGGTGATAACAATACCAAGTACTTTCATTCTTTGATGAAGAGGAAACGTGCCAAAAATTCTATTTTTAAAATTAACCGTAATGATTGTTCTATTTTTGAGGATATTTTAAAGATTGCTAATATTGTTGTTAGTCACTTTCAAAAGCATCTTAATAAAGATTTTACCCCCGCTCTTATTGATAGTAATGATATTATTCTTAATTCGATTTCTCAAGAGGATAATGCTCTTCTTTCCAAACCTCATTATATTGAGGAAATCAAAGAGATTGTTCTGTGCATGAAGGGTGACTCTGTGGAAAAGCCGGATGGTTTTACCACCAAGTTTTTTTCAAAAAACTTGGTTTATTATTTGTCATGCTCTTCTTTTTGCTTTTAATCATTTTTTTGATGGCAATTCTATTCCTAAGTTTTCTGCTGATACTTCTATTATGCTTATTCCCAAAAATAAACATGTGAGTACATGGAATGATTTTAAGCCTATTAGTCTGTGCACTTTTCATAATAAATTACACTTTAAAATTCTTGCGAATCATTTAACTACTCTTTTGCCAAAAATTATGTTGCCTTACCTAATGGGGTTTGTTAAAGGGAGGGGCATTGTTGATAATATCCTTCTGGCCCAAGAATTTAGCCAAGATCTTGATGTTAGGGTGAGTGGTGGCAACATGGTTTTAAAACTTGATATTGCTAAGGACTTTATAATATCAAGAATTTCTTATTTTGATTAAATTTTATAGGTTTTTTATTTTCCTTTTATTATGATTTTTATTTTGAACATTATGATATGTTATATATAATTTTTAGATTTAAAATGAATTTATTATTAATTTTCATAAAATAAAGGTTAATTATGCACATGAATGATCTCCAAAATATAATGAAATTTGATACATATGTACATGCATACATATACTTTATACCTACTAAATTTGAGCTCATTAAAACCTTCCTAGGTTAAAATATCAATCACCAAACCTAAATACATCTATTACTTTGGAGATTTGTTTTAGGATATAGACAACTTGGATTTGGGTGAAATTAGTGTCTAACTATCCCTTTAACATATGGCCATAATAACACCAACTTTTAACTCCTAATTCCAATATGAATTCTTGGTTATGATTTTTTAAATTTATATGTTAAATGATGGCCTATGGATTTGGAAACACCATTTGAACTTCTTAAACAATTAATAATTAAATTGATTTTTTGGGAACGTTCTAGACATGCCCAAGAAACATTTTCTTTAATTAAATTCCATGGTGACCAATATTTTGTGATAAATTCAAGAAATACCCAGGAGGGCATTTTGGGAAATGCATTTAATATATTATTGACCTTGACCTAAAACCATGGGGGCTCCTCAAGTTGCATCTAACGGACCATAAGAATATATAATTTGAACATGAGGAGGGGGAGAAAAGAATTTTCAAAATTTACTTAATTTTCTTATGAAATTTAATCCCTCATATACACAATCAACTATGTCGCAATCTAGGATCCCTAGTCTTTGATTTTGATGATGACAAATATTATTTATTGAATTGTTACTTTTCTTAGTGAATATTTTGTATATGTTATCTATTATCTATGAGTACTAATATTGTATGTAAAATATACACTACTCAACGCTACTAGAAGCTCAAGATCATGTACATTTGGAACGTTAAGTAAACAAAGTTTGTAGTTTTATTTTTCTTTATTTTCTATTTCTTAAGTTTGGCCATAAAAGAATGTTTGCAATTGGATGATCGTGCACACACACAGGGGGGTGAGAAAAATTCAAAGTTAAATTTTTTACTACTGATCATGCTGTACAACTTCCAATTATACATTACAATCAGTTATAGAAAGAATGGACTTGACAATAAATTGAATAATTCATTATAGTAAACTTATCTTACTGTATAGTTCATTACGATCTAAAAACCCTAGCAACTAGATAAATTAAGTAAGAAATTTAAAATTTGATTTTTGAACTAATCGTACTTGATGATCTAATTCGTGTTGTACAAAACTTTGAAATCTTACTTAAATTAATCCTCATGATTAATCAATCAATTAATGGTTTAATTAGTGATAAAAGATCATAATATATGATCTTGATCATACCACATAATTGGTAGAAACAAATTTTGTCATCCCAAATATCATACCTAACAAAACCATGATTTTTGAATTAATTATACTCTATAATATTTATATTATACTGGACTACCTACTTGAAATCAACTAACCATATTATATTATCAAAGTAGTACAAGATTAACAAAAGATTTTTAATAGTCCTAGGAATCATCCTATGTGAATTGACAGAAAGCAAACAGATCATACTGTATAATTTGTTTGAAAAGTTAAAAGTTAGTGTGAAAAATTATTTATGTTATACTGGATAGGCCTAGTTTTTAAATAGATCGTACTTTACAAATTCCAATTGTACTGTACAACAGTGATGACCAACTTGGATTTTTAGGGTTTCTTGAAGTCTAATACTAAAGCAAACTTTTTAGAATCTCTTTTATACAAGAGAGGATTGTGTGACTGCTGAATAAACACTGAGTGAGAAGCTTTTGAGGGAGATCTAGGGTTTAAAGGAAAGGAGAATGTGAGGTTGAGCTTGAGGGAGAACAAGTGAGGGGACCACAGGGTTACTCCTGGCTTGCTACACCCCTGCTCCACATGTGGTGGTGGTGAGTCCTTGAAGGCCCTCTTAGGTGAGAGATTTCTAAGTAAAGTCATTAAGGTACTCTGCCTTCTCTAGAAGGGATAAAAAGATTAGAGGTACATTGCCTTCTCTAGGAGGGAGAAAAAACATTGGGTTCTCCTATTTCTCTAGGAGCGAGGAAAATGATTCAAGGTTTGCTTCCATCACCCAAAAAGGTGTCATATCTTTCGACACTCTACCGCATCAGATTTTGTGAAAACAGATGATTATATATGTGTATCAAATTGAACTACTAGAAAAATATTTTGGATTAACTATGCATAACTTATGAAGGAACTAGTAGAGTAAAACAATATAGGTTAAACATCCTACTTCATAACTATGAACTATTTTGCTTGAAACCAAGTGAATAAATTTTTGAGATGTATACTAGGTTTACTCCAATAGTGACATTCCTCCATGTATTAGGTAGAGAACTTACAAATTCTTAAAAAAGACAATAAGATTATATATTATGTACCTAATTCTAATGATGCAAAGATAATTGAAAGTACTAATTCTAAAGACTTGAATGTTTTCTCTAAAGATAATTTGCATGGATAACTCATTAATTAGTAGTAAGGAGTGATTTGAAAGTAAAATGATGTAGGAGAAAAGATGAAGAGAACTATAGCACCAAAAATAATTGATTCTAATAGTAACAGTTCTATAGTAGAAGAGGAGGATGTCACCGCCTTAATAACACTATAGTTCAAGAGCTTTCTAAAAAGAAAATATAGTTATCATTAATAGCATTGGAGCAATGGTAAAAGTAATAAAAATTATAATGTTTCTTCTAACATAATTTTCTTCAACTGCAGGAAACTAGGCCACCTCCAAACTGACTGTCCCACTTGAAGATTCACTTAATCAAGGAGAAGGGTAAGGAGAAGCCAAAGATTTCTAGGCTTCCTCCACCTTGGAATCTTTAGATTTGCATATTGAGGAGGAAGTAACAAACTTATGTTTATGTACAATATTAATCTTGATCAATCAAATTAAGATGAGGAAGGTCAACTTTCCTTTGATGAATTACTCATTATATCTTAAAATATTAATGATTCATATAGGAGGCTAAAAAAGATGCATGCTAGTCTCAATACTGAATTGTCTTCTGTTTAAAAAGAGCATGCCAGCTTAATTACCAAGCATTCTAATTTAGATTGTGATCATATGACCTTGCTTGAAAAATATGATGCCTTAAATAAGAAGCATACCGACTGAACTAATGCACTAAAATCCTTGAAAACCTTACATATTAAACAACAGAAAGCATACAAAGTATTAGAAACCCGTGCATTAGAAATAGATGGTATGGATTATATATTGAAAATTGAAATGTGTATTTTTGAAAGTGCAAACAAATTTTTAGAAGAAAAATTAACTGCACTTGAGAATAACAAACCACCACCTACCTTAGAATAATTACATAAGGTCTCAACACAGCATGCATCACATCACAAAAACAAAGGAAGAGGCACCATGACCCACATAGGTTAGTAATTCCATTTCCTGGTGTTAAGCATTACTCTTGTGGCATGTTAGATCACATAGCCTGCACTTGTATAATTCACAATAGGTCACATCTAGTGTGGAGGTGAAAATTGCATTCAACATAGCATATCATGCATTTCTCTCATTCATTTGAGCATAAGCTAGAACCCAAACTCACTTTTGTTCCCAAATCTAAACATTGAATGACTATATAGGATTTCTCTGACATAAGGCCTTGTGAGAGCATAAGGCGCATGTTGCAAATCAGGAATCAAGATTGAGATTGTGATTTTTTATGATAACAAAATTTTATTATTCTAATTTTATTATTTCTCCTAGCATATATTAGATATTAATATTCTTTCTTTTTGTGTACTATTATTTTAGGAAAATTATATACTACTTCAAATTGCTGAAGACTTCAAGATAAGGTAAAATATTATTTTAAGTAATAGAGTATGTATATGTTTTTTTTTCTTGAGTTTTAGAAAGTGTGATCATAATTACGTAATCATGCACAGTAATAATTTTTTTAAGACTAATCATATTATATGATATCTAATCGTACTGTATGATTTGACATGTTTTTTCTCTAGAATGTAGTTAATCAAATCATGGCTTTAATTTTATAAATGTTTATACTATATGATGTCAAGTCGTACAGATGACTAACAGAGTAAGAAATTAAATTTTCACTAGATTATACAGAATAAACACATTTATTTTTGAATTAGTTATACAAAATTATATGGATTTATACATATAACTAATAGAGTATTAAATTAGGTTCGTTCCAGATCATAACGAATGAACACATTTATTTTTTGAACTATTTGTATAGTATAATATTCATTCATACATATGATTAATAGTTTATGAAACTAAGTTAGTCCAATTTCGTACAAAAGGAAGCCTGAGTTTATTTAACTATTTATACCAAACGATTCGCGGTCATAATGTACGAATGTAGGATGGTTCCCTTAAAATATTTAATTTTTGATGGTTTTTTATGTGTTTTCTATATAAAGGGTCCTAAAACATTCTCAACTATCATTTACTTTGAATTTCTGTTGAGAGGGACCATTAAGAGTGTGCTTGGGAGAAATTTTGTGAGTGAAGAGAGAGATCTAGTGAAGGAGAGTTTTGACGGATTCACAAGGTTGCCCATAGTTAGGATCTCTTTATCTTCCTCAAGTTTCCACCCTACTTCTTTGGAGGTTATTTAGAGAAGATCTCTAAGATTGGATCAAGGTTCTCTATCATCCCCAGGAGGGTGAAAAAGTATGTGATGGTATGTTGCCATCACATAGAGAGTGTAAAAGGCAATAGTTCTTTGCCACACTGAGTTGGTGGAAGAGAAATTATGAGGGCTTCTCTCCCTTACAGTGGAGGAAAAAGGAGGGCCACAATTATTTAGTTTAATACTTAGAGAATGAGTCTCTAGGGAGTGAAAGTAGGTCAAGTTGGACTAAACCACTATAAAATTTAGTGTTCTTTTATTGTCTTTAATTTTTCCCATATTTTTTATTTATCTTAATTTAAAATTTTGTGGTTGAACAATCCTCTGTGATAATCCTTTCTATAAATAACTACAAGTTTTAGGATTAGTGATTTAACTTTCTAAAAGACCAAAAAAGATTTTATAAAGTCTAAGATTTTTTTTTTAAATAACCAATTCAATTCTATCATGGTTTGCCTTATGACAGTCTTTTATGGTCTAACAACTTACATGAGCTTACAATACCTGGATAGTGGTTGCTTGATGCACATGAATGATGATATGTATCAGTTCATCATAATAGAGGACAGGTCAGGAGGAAAGGTGACACTAGGAGCCACCACTAAGAAAGTGGTGGGCTCAGGTATAATCGACAATGCTAAAAGCTTTATTATTGAAAACATTTTATTAGTTGATGGTTTAAATCATATTTTACTAAGCATTAGTAAAGTATGTGATAAACATTTTGACATCGAATGTATTTCTAAAAATTGCATAATTAGTATAAATGAGAAACTTATATTAGAAGTAAAATGAATGAATAATATTTACATGCTAGACTTGAACTGCTTTGAATATTAAAATTCTATATGTTTGAAAATAATATTTGATGATTTTTGGCTTTGGCATAGAAGACTATATCATGCAAGATTGAAAATTCTTACAAAGATTACACAAAAAGACCTAATTAGAGGCATACCTAGGTTTGACTAGACC
>NW_021320079.1:221617-225644 GCF_001605985.2 Dendrobium catenatum
CATATATTTTTTAGTTTTTAGGCAATTGGCCGCGCCGAGCATAATTAAACACATTGTATAGAGGTGTAATTGTTAGGGAATTATGAACAAAATATATATAGAAATAGTAAAGAAATTTCATTAATTTATTTATTAATTTGTAATCTAAAAGTGTCCTTACAAAAAAAATTTGTTTGTCTCTACAGACCCATTTTCTTGTAGGTCAAAGTCCACCAAGGGGCACTGCCACCTTGGACCCCCAACATATTTGCATAGCATATGAAGATCAAATATATGAGGAAATAGGGTTCGAGCCAAATTCAAGGCCACTTTAATATACATTATATAGAAATGGAATGACTAATCATATTTAGTGACAATTTTCTTTTTGTCTCTATTTTTTGTCGCTATTGGCCCATTTTTCTATATTGAAGGGTCGAGTCAAACTTGTGATGAAACCAACAAATACTTATTAGTTTTCCACCCTAAAAATTAAGCCTGGGTCCACCCTTGGATGAGTATGATGGGAGAGTTGAACTATTTTCTTTGATTTACTATATAGTAGATGAATGATGAATCCTTAGCCAATTTAAATACATCAATGACATTCTAAAGAAAAATAAAATTGGCAATGTTAAGGTAATAAGCACTCCCATGAGCTCTACCATATAATTATGTAAGGACCTAAATGGAAATTCAATAGATTAGAAGAAATACATAGGAATAATTGGATCATTCTTTACAAGGACCGAAATGGAAATCAACAATTTGTATGTGCTATATTATGTGTTCATTTATTGGTTGTTTGTTTATTCGCATGATATCATTTTTTTTTTAAATTAAGAAAGGGGTATTTTTTTTATCACCACACACACTCTCTTCATTAGATTAAAAAAAAAACTAAAACTAAAATTTTCTTATTGTAGTGTATGATCCATAATTCATACAATTTTATATAGCCACTTATGAACAAATCATATCCATTAGCAAAATCAAAGACCATATAAGCTCAATTATTGGTGTTCGTACCACCCTTCATATTCTATGAAGCATGTGTTAGAATATGTTGGGTTGAATTCAATTTGTTCGGTATGATCATTATTTTACTTTATACTATACAATACACCCTTTGTACTTTATGATCTACACGTTAGAATGTGTTAGGATGAATTTAATTCAACTGGTATGATCATAAATGCAATTCTTACTAATATACGATCACAAATTTTAACATACAATTGACTTCAGTTCTATAAATTGGAGAGTTTCTAAGCTTTCAATCCATTCAACACTTACCTTCTCTCAATTCCTATATTAATATCCTAGAATCCTCTAATGGCTGGTGGAAGTAAACATGGCAGAATGACCTAGGGGAGGTCCTCCTCCTCTCTTCTCTAGATTATAGATTTTTATCTTTGAAAGATAAAGAAGCATACTACAAATTCAAGGAAGTTCAAATCACCCCCTCTAGAATAATAAATAAACATACTCTAAACTTCGAGATTATGAACCTCTTTGGCTCTACTACTCTATAATTCCTACTTACACTTGCCTTTCCTTTTAAATCTAAATTAGTTTACAAATTCATATCTAGCATTAGGATCAGCATAAAAAAATCTCACAATGACCACATATGTATGTTGACAGCTCGTAGAAATTGCTAAGGAAGACTTAAGGGAGAATATCAATCTTTCTACTGAAGGATGTCATCCACAATCCCTGATCTCTATAACTAATTTTGACAGAAGTTCTATAAACCTGACTATTTGAAATGTTTCCATAAATCAACATCAACCCTTACTCCACTCTCCAAATAAGAATGCTTGGATTATCCAACATTTTCTTAGAAGTTCAATTATATCCAAAGCTAGAGATTGTGTCAACATCACTCCACTTCTTTATATAGTCACCTATATGATAATGTCAAATACCCAATTTGATCAAGTTTAGATAATTATTGATTATATTCAAAATATGACTCATATTCAACTTCTAAAAACTAGATGAAATCAAAATGTCGCATTAGAACTCAACATAGTCTATATCTTAGACAAGAAATACAAAATTAACTACCCTACTCTCATGATGACATAATTTAGTGGTTTGAGTAATTAGAAACCTGATTGGACTATCATAGTCAATAACAACAATAGTTGTATGAGGAAGACATGGGATGGTTTGGAGAAAGGTTTTCTCAAATTGAAGATCAATTCATCTCCATGCAAAAATATTTTCAACAACCACCACCATCACCACCTTATAAGAATCTATCTTATTTCTTATATTTCTTATTATGTTTACTATTTTTACTTCTTGTAATGTTCACCTTTTTGTTTTTTCTTCTCTTTTTAGTGATGTCAAAAGAGAGAGAAAATGTATGCCTACACCATGTTTTACTTTTATAGATTCAATTGTTTTTTTTTTTAATTTTTTGTTATTTTTTTCTTTTCCCCTTTTATTAATAAAAAATAAAAAATTATCAAGAACTAATTTTTAAATTTAGCCCTAAGTGAGGGGAAGTTGGGGAGAAATGAATTTTTATCTTTCCTATCAACCAACACTATTTGTCATCATAAAAAAAAGGAGAGATTGTTGCAATCTATGATTCTTAGTTTATGATTTTGTTGATTATAAACACTATTTATCAAATTGTTACTTCTCTTAGCGAATATTTTAGATACTTATTTTATCTATAGACTCTAACATTGTAGGTAAAATATATAATACTCATGGAACTGGAAGCTCAAGACTGGGTAGAGTAGAAATGTTAAGTACATAATGTATGTACTTTTATTTTATATTTCTTAAGTCTGGCCAAATAAGAGTGTGTGCAATTAGATAATCATTCATACACTATGATTTTTTATTTATTAAGAATACCATATGATTTATAATTATATTATACATTAAATTATTGAAAGAATGATCTTAACATCTAATTGAATAGTTGGTTTATGTGAACTAATCATTCATTATGATCTAAAATCCTTACCCACAGAATAAATTAAGTAGGATATTTAAAATTTGATTTTTGAACTAATCGTACTGTACTATCTGATTCAAACTATATGAAAAATTGAAATCTTACTTAAATTAACCAATCAAATAATTTTTTAATTAAGGATAATAAATCATATTGTATAATCTTTATTGCACCATATGATTGGCAGAGATAAAAGTTGGTCGTCCCAAATATTGTACTAATTAAAATTATAATTTTTAAACTAATCATACTATATGATATTTATATCAATCTTTATAATATTTATATCATACTAAATGGCCTACTTGAAAATTAACTAACCATACTATATGATGGAGCTGTATAGGATGATTGATAGAGATGATTTCTAATCATTTCAAAAATCACCCTATATGAATAGAGAGAGAGAAAGCAAATAGATCTTATTGGATGATCTTTGTATCATATTGTAATATGTAATCAAAATGTTAAATAGTTCATCTAAATAACTATTTATATCACACTGGATGGGCATAGTTTTTGAACAGATATAAATGTTTGAGTTCTAATCATACTTTATGAACAGTAACATAAAACTTGGAACTTTAAGGTTTCTTGAAGCCTAATACTTAACAAATGTTTTTAGGATCTTTTTGAAATAAGAGAGGATTGTGTGACTGTTGAAGGAACTTTGATAAAGAAGCTTTTGAGAGAGATCTATGATTTGAGAGGAAGGAAAAGGTGAGGTTGAGTGTGATGGAAAAGAAGTGTGAGGGGATTATATTGTTGCTCCGGGCTTGCTACACCCTTGCTCTTCATATAGCCTTGGTGAGTCCTTAAAGTCTCTCTTGGGAGATAAGCATCTAAGTTAAGTCCTCAAGGTACTCTATCTTCTCTAAGATGAAGGAAAAGATTGGAGGTACACTACCTTTTATAAGAGGTAGAAAAAGCTTTGGGTTCTCTGCCTTCTCCGTGAGGGAAAAAAATCATTTAAGGTTTGCTACTATCATCGGGGAAGGTGACATAGCTTCTGAAATCCGTGTATCAGGTTTCATGAATGTGAGTCTGTATGGCTTCTTCCACCTT
>NW_021320079.1:231551-395481 GCF_001605985.2 Dendrobium catenatum
CCTAAGGAAATGGTCCCTCTTCAAACTCTTCTAATAGAAGATCTCTTCCAAAAAAATTAGCAAAAAAACCTCTTAAATGAATTAAGAGGGGTATTTAAACAAGGGCCCAAAAACCTTAAAAAAATCAATTCATTTGTAATTGATCATACTATATGATATATGTATCATATTGTACAATTAGTTTAACAACCCTGAGTTGGTTGTACGATGAGGGATTCATAATATGACATAACATCATATAGTGAAATCTGTTTAATCAAATCTTTTATTCATATGGGATGACAACGAGCAACATACCCCATTTTCTATTAAACACACAAATTGTAATATAATCCTTACCCCATTTTCTATTAAGCATTAGTATCAATAATGTCTAGTCTAGTTCTAAGTTTTTTTAAAGGTGTCATTATTCAATGGTTTTTTGAAAATATTTGCCAAATGATTTTCTTTGGCTGCATGATGCAATTATATGTCTCCCTTGGCTACATTATCTCTAACAAAATAATGTCTAATATTTATATCTTTATGTGAGCATGCTAAATTAGATTTTTTAAAATGTAGATAACACTAGTGTTGTCATACATGATTGATATAGTCCATATAAAAATTCCAAAGTCAAGGATTTGTTTCTTTTGCCATAAGACTTTAGCAATGCACATTCCTATTGCTATAGATTCTACCTTAACATTAGATAGGGCTACTAAAATTTTATTTCTACTAGACCAAAAAACTAATGATTGCCTTATGAATTGTTAAATCTTAGAAGTGTTTTCCTATCTATTTCACACCCTACAATGTCTGAGTGTCAATATCCTATAATTTCAAATGAAAAGCTAAGCTAGAGATGATAATTACCTATTTTTTGGGTACCTATAAGGTATCTAAGAATTATTTTAATTACAGTTATATGCAATTCTTTGGGATCAACATGAAATCTAACAAATAGATAAACACTAAATATTATATTCAGTCCACTAGCAGTCAACTATAGAAGAAATTCTTTCATCCCCTATACTTCTTTTGATCTACTAAATTTTCACTTACATCCTTATCTAATTGAATGGATGAACTCATTGGAGTATTTAAATGGTTTAGTGCCTTCCATAAAAAATTTCTTTAATATATTTTGTTTGATTTAGGAATGTACCTTCTTCCCTTTATTTCACACTAAATCCAAAAAAATAAGGTAACTTTACCGTTATACTGAATTCAAACTCTCTACTCATACTTATTTAATTTTGATTTAACATTCACCATATTTAACCAATAAGAAGTAGTATAAACTGCTTCTACCCAAAAATATTTAGGGAGAGAAAATTCAATTGACATAGCCCTTGTAGCTTCCACTGATATTCTATTATTTCTTTTAGTTATCTCATTCTGTTGAGGGATCCTAAGAGTATAGAAATTATGTTCAACCTCTAACTCCTTATAGATAGATTAAAACCTAACATTCTCAATATCTCTATCATGATCATTATAGAAAGTAGAGATCTCAAATCGTAAATTTATTTTAGTCCTAGTAAAGAGCATTCTAAATTTCTCAATATATTCATTTTTATGACTTAAAATCTATCCCAAAGTGAACCTTGAGTAATAATCTTTGATCACATATCCAAAGAGTTTTTACCTAAGATGGATGTACTAAAAGGACCAAACAAATCCATAAAAAATATTTCTAGAGGTCTAGTGGTGGTAATATCTTTAATGGAATGAAAATAAGACTTAGAATATTTTCGCAACTAGGAGGCATCACACAGGTGGTCCTTCAAAAACTCTAATTTGGATATGCCTCTAGCTATGTCTTTTTGAGTTATCTTTCTACAGGTTTTCTTGCTTGCATGATATAGTCACCTATGCCATAGCCCTGATTCATTAATATGAATTTTAAAATAAAGAGTATTTTAATTATCAATACAAGATAGATCAAGCATATACTCATTCCTTTTAAAATAATTTTTTCATTCAAATTAATTATGAATTTAGTATATAATAATTTTTTATCAAATCCCTAATCCTAAAGTTAACTAATACTAAGTAAGTTATTTTTTAATCTATCTACTAAAGAATATTTTAAATTAAAATATGTTTTGAATTTCCTATCATACCTGACCCCACAACTTTTCTAGTGGTGTTATAACCTAGGGTTATGTTGCCTCCTACCATGGCCTCTAGAGTGATGAATTATTTTGTCTCTTCTATCATATGTATTGAATATATAGTATCCACATTCCACATACTCTCAATAGGTCTTTTACAAGAGCATCCTAGCAAGATCAATCAATTGTTAGATTTGGGAGCCCAAGTGAGTTTTTGTTTTATCCTATACTTTAACGAATGATTAATATGCATAATATGCTGTGATGCAAATGGTTAAGCTTCCACACAAGATGTGTTTTATAGTTTACAGTGCAAGTGTGGGGTTTGTGCCTCTTACTAGGGATATGAGATGATGCATGTTGTGTCTCGGTGGGTGCCTATTATGATAGTATAAATTGAGGCTTTTGTGCTAACATATATAGTGGTTCATTATTTAAAATTGAAAATACTTTTTTTTTCATAAATGTTCATTATCACTTATGTAACTTTCAACCTAACCACAAACATTAATGCATTCTCACTAGTGTCTAATTCTGATGCTAGTAATTTTAGTTCTTTGAATGCCTCATCTAGTTCAATATGCTCAAATTTCAAGGATGTATGAAATTTAATTAATTGAATTTGCTTCTTATTTAATTAATCAAATTCTTCTAGTAGAGAATCATATTCAATTAATTGAATTTAATACATCCTTGAAATAATAAATAGCTCATTATAGGCATGATTCATAAGAAATAAGAGAGCCAAGTAGATTATCACTTAAGTAAACATTTAAGTCATTTGATTTAAAAATACAACAACCTTTTCATAAAAAAAAATTATCAAGAAAATAATGAAGTATTTTGTTAACATTTAAAATTTTGATAATTCTTTTCCTAAATCTTGCAAGGATGTCATTATATTAATTAATATTGTGTATATGTCAAAGATAGTCTCACTTGGTTTTTTGTTGAGTAGTTTATAATCTTGAAAAAGTTAGTTTAAATGAGGTTTTTTGACCTCATTTGTGAACTATTAGGTAATGCATATTTTATTCCAGATTTTCTTTTAGTAGTGCAAGTAGAGACTTTCATATATTATTCTGATTTAAGTGCATATAAAAGCTAATTTAAACATTTTGCATTCATTTGTGTGTATTCTCTATCCTCATTACACCATTTATTAAAAGGTAATTTAATTTTCACACAATTCATAATTCTAGAGGGTGGATAATATCCTTTTTGTATCATATTCCATATGCGATAATCGATTGATTATAGAAATGTTGATATGCAAAGTTTCCAAAAATCTAAGGGAATGTTATAAATTAATGGTGGATAGGTTATTAAATAACCCTTTATAATGTTTCTATTCCCTAGGTGTGCAATGATTTTATTCTCATGGATTTTAAAACACTAATTTGAGACCCACACTAATACCATTTGAAAGTTCAAATGTATGTAGCTAGACTTACTTGAATTATAAGTGCACACTACGAACTGGGCGGGGGGAGGGGGTGAATTGGTGATTTAAAAAATGTTACCTTAAAAAAATATCCTTTTTGAAAGATTATGGTTTATTGGAAAAATTATATGAAAACACTAGTCTCATAAAGCTTTGTTTTAATTTTTATAAAAGAAATATGCAAAGAAAAATATTTCAGTTATTTTTAAATATTGCAAATTTTTTGTTTACTTTTGGAGCAAAATCAAAACATACTTGTAATGCAAATCAAATCTCTTAAATCATATATTTAGCAATAAGTAAAATGTAGTAAATAAAATGTCAAAAAGTAAAAGTAAAGAATCATCGATGAATTAATCAGTGATTTATAATGGGTCGGCCAACCTTAACCTATGTCCAATCCTTGGAGTCAACTATGAGAATTGCACTAAAAATACACTAGATCTCTTTTTGTTCCCTATAACAAGGTGGAGAATCCCTTACAAACACTTCCACCTCCTTGGCATGACAGAGAATCCAAATCTCTTTAACTTCCTTGGTGCATCATAGTACTTGAATGTCTTTAACCTCCTTAGTGAGGTGGAGTAGCTAAATCCCTTCCACCTCTGCTGGTGCTGTGGAGAATCTAGATCCTTCCTATAAAAAAAAAATCTTCCCCGGGTTTCCCTTAGGCCAAGATACTAATCTTAGAGAAATAAGATGCATGATCATAGAATAATCACATGTAGAAAATCCCTCTCACATGCTCCCTTATTCCCATATAAATTTCCTATTTGAATACCTCACCTCTCTCTTTCCTAAGGCAATGCTCCCTCTTCAAACCCTTCTCATAGAAGTTCTCTCTCAGAAGCAAAGACCCTCTTAAATAAATTAAGTGAAATATTTAAATAAGGTCTAAAAAAGCCCTAAACATTAAAAATAGCCATCATTGATCTTATTTTAAACATACCATACAGTTAGTTAAATATACCCTGATAGTACTATATGATGAGGGATACATAATATGATCATTGCAAAAATTTTTATCTAATGATCTTGTATGATATTTTATTATGCAACAAAATTTGTTCAATTGAACAAAAATTTGTTCAATTGAATCTTATGTTTGTATAGGATGACCCCAGGTGATTAATTATCATCTTGGTGTCTTCTCGGTTCATACTATATCAAGTACCATTTGTAATATATGATCGCCAATCACCATTAATTTTGGATTCAATTTCTTAATCTCAAGTATTAATTTAGGCAAGGTTTTTAATGTACGTACAATACAATCCAGGTCTTATAATATGAATAGTATAAATTTTAATTTTAAAAATTACCTAAATATAATTAGCAGCTAAGAGCTTAGATTTAAGTTAATCATCTTGAATGATCACATTCATATAATATTATTAATTTAACATTGTTAATCTCTCAATTAGCTATTAAATTTATTGTATGGTCATGATTATATTGTATAAACTTCAGAGAATTTGTCTATTTTATTTACACTCCCCATTTTTATGTGTGCATGGTTGCTATGCTAGCATACACATTTAAAAAGATTTTTGTCTCAAGAAATATAATTTATTCAAATTAAATACACTAGCAGAACATCCACTTATTCCACCTGATCCTGATTCCATCCTTTATTACAAAGTTTATGGGGTACCTGGAATGTTGGTGAATAAGAAGTGAAACATGCAATATAAATACTTTGAGAAATAAAGTAGAAAATCAATAATGTTCATTTTCTTCAAAATCATAAGCTTGAGATCACATATTATAATATTACTTATATCTCTTAAGACAACACTCTCAATTAAAGTGAAGAGTACTGATTTTTTAAAATATTTAGATTTAAAGAAATGATTGGGCAAACAAGATTTTAATGTACAAGCTTTAGATTCTAAATCCTATTTTTGCATATAGAATTTATATTTAGACATTAGGGTTTTTAAAGGATAAACTGGGAATGTGTAAAATATGAGGAGTGGTATACAGTCTAGATTTGTATTTTCTTATAATGAGTTGATATCTAATAATCCTAATGTATAAAAAATCTCCTTAGATGTAATGCTTGATAAGGTTAACTCTATCCTAGGATATCAAATGATGAATCACACTCTAAGCTGCTAACTTAAGATATGTATTTTTAACTCTAAGTTTAAATGACACAAAAAAGAAGACTAGCTAAGAACTCCAAATTTTTTTTAATTATATTTACCTATCTAATTTTTTTAACCAACAAAGCTTCTTAAAAATTTTAGTAGCATAACGACGATATAACAACAAGAATAGTAGAACATACTCCAAATGGAAGAGGACCCCACTTCCTTGTTATAAGATTAGGTGCTAGGATTGTGCAATATTGTAGAAATTAAAATGCATTCATGTATGCATGATTGGCTAAAGTTGTTCATGTCTATAGTACCTAGTACCACATAATCCTAAAACTAGCATACATGTTCCAATAAAGTCTAAAACATGTATACTGAGAAAAAACATAGAAAAACTTTTATGTACTAATGCAAACTACCACCCATATGAATTCAATACATGAAGCAATATATATATATATATATATATATATATATATATATTTACAATTGTGCTCTCATGCTCTCTGGCAATTTAGTGGTGATCTAGGGTATCTCCGTCCGTGCTTCTCTCTCGATGTTACTCGTGTGGTTCCTTTGGATTTTTCATTTGGTTCTTCTCCTCTGTAGTTGTCTTTGTTGATTTTGAGTTTTATTTTGAGTGGGCTTTTCAATTTTAGGGCATGAGAGATGACGCTCTGTCGACATCTATCCTTCTTAATGCTGCTGTTCCTTCTGGCAAGTATGGATCCTTTATGGATGATCTTGCCAATTCTTCTTCTTCTTCTGTTATGTCTAAGCTTTAATTTATGCATACCTTGTTTAAATTTTGTGGTGTCGGAACTGGCTTCTCCTTAGTTGTCAAATTCCTTCTTAGAGACAAAACTTGGATGTGATTCTCAAGTTTTTCTTAAATCTAAAACTATCATGCTCTTTTCATATTAGTTTATTGGACCTGAGACATGTTGCGGTTCAATTGAGCAATGACTTGGATTTTAGTCATATTTTTCCCAGGAGATTCTAATATATTCAAGCTTGCAAATGAGATTACTCAAGTGGACGCCAGATTTTGATGTCTGTGAGGAATCCCTAATTGTACATGTGTGGAGCTCCTTACCCAATTTGCATTTACATTTTTTTAACTCATAGATCATATTTGGATTAGCTTTGATTCTTTGTAGGCCCTTACAGATGAATGAAGCTATGGCTTCCATTTCTCGTCGGTATGTGGATCATGTTTTAATTGAGTTGGATGTTTCTAAAAAGAATTTTAATGAGATTTGGATTTGTTCTGAATTGAATGGCTATTTCCAAAAAGTATAATTTTAGAATTTGCCTATATTTTGTTGTCAATATAAGATGCATGGTCATGGATTTAATGAGAGCTTTAGGCTACATCCCCATCTTCTTGTGGTTGAACTTGATTCTAAAATCCCAATTCTTGATCGTTATGAAAGAATTGTTCCAAAAGGGCAAGATAATGTTAAAGAAGATACACAAATTACCTTACCTCAAAATGATTTACTTCCCACAAATGGTTCTATTTAGGAAGATAATAACAACCCTATATCTTGTTTATCTCTTGATTCTCAAAACATGGAAGAGAAAATGATGGATCTCATTACTAATATAAATAATGTTCCTTATAATTCTACTAATCCTTATGCTATTAACAAAAAATTTCCTGAAATGGAGGCGAGTTTATAAAATGTTATTAGTACTAATAAATTGCCTTCTCAATCTTGTGTGAATGACCAAATGGATGGGCATAGCCTTTTGGTGGAGGCCAATATTTGTAATGATTTGAGCAATAAAACTTATGATGAAGAGGGTGCTATCTTTGAGGAGGGTGAACTTCTTTGTGATGAGAGGTAGGCTGGTATAGGCAATAATAGTAAGCTTCCTTTAAATACTCATTATCACAGTGATGCCTTTACTAATACTGAGGATAAGGATATTATGGATAAGTGTTTTGCTAAAGATGACAATGACACTAGTTACATTAAATTTTATAGTATGAGAGGGAGGGAAAAAAATTGTCATTTTGCAATCTCCTATAACTACCCATTCACATACTATTAATTAACCCCTTTTTTATATTTAACACTAATATTTGAAATGTTTGGGGTATTGGGTGTCCCTCCTCTAAGATTTGAGTTAAGAATTTATGTCACATTAATAATATTTCTATTCTTATTTTATTAGAACCACTTATCTCCTCTTTTAAGTTAATTGTCACTTCAAATTATTTTGGTTTTAACTATACTGCCTCTAATGTTGGTAGTAAGATTTAGGTTTTTTGGTAGGACCCTCTACATACTGATGTTATTATAGATTTCACTCAAGTATTGCATTCTAATATTAAGGTTCTTAATTTACATTATTATTTTTCTTTTGTTTATGCTGCTTCTTCTTGTTATAATAGGAAAGTCTCATGGGAGCAACATGCCCATTTTCGTAGTTATTGTAATTTCTTTGGCTAGTTGGATGGGATTTCAATACTATCTCTAATACCTCTAAGTGAATTAGGGGCTTCTCTCGTATCTATTAATCTGTGAAGGATTTTAATAACATGATTATGGATTGTAATTTAATGGATATTAGTTTTTTTGGCATTAAGTTCACTTGGAACCGTGGACATTTATGATAAGGGTTAGACTGGGTTATGTTTAATAATTATTGGCTTAAATCCTTTAATTATATTGCTATTGATTATCTTAGAAGTACTTTATCTGATCATTCTCTGTTACTCATTTCCCTTAAGTTTAGGGATGTGAACCCTCCTGCTCAATTTAGATTAAAAAACATTTGGTTGCTTCATGATACTTTTCGAGACCTAGTTCAAGAAAATTAGCAGGCCCCTTTACATTCGGATAATTCTATCTTTGGTAATAGGAGACTTTGGATTAAACTGAAATGTCTTAAGCAAGTTTTAAACTGGTATAATCTTAATGTTTTTAAAAATATTTTCTCTAATATTTTGAAAGCTGAGGAGAATGTTAACACTATTGAATCTCAATGTCTACTCACTCCTTCTGATGTTAAGTTTTATCTTTTGAGATATGCTAAAGAGAAACTTTTAATGTGCAATCTCAGGAGGAAACCATTTGGAAACAAAAAGTGGTGGCTAAACATCTTGTTGAAGGTGATAACAATACCAAGTATTTTCATTATTTGATGAAGAGGAAACGTGCCAAAAATTCTATTTTTAAAATTAACCATAATGATTGTTCTATTTTTGAGGATATTTTAAAGATTGCTAATATTGCTGTTAGTCACTTTCAAAAGCATCTTAATAAAGATTTTACCCATGCTCTTATTGATAGTACTGATATTATTCTTAATCTGATTTCTCAAGAGGATAATGATCTTCTTTCCAAACCTCATTCTATTGAGGAAATCAAAGAGATTGTTCTGTGCATGAAGGGTGACTCTGTGGAAAATTTGGATGGTTTTACCACTAAGTTTTTTTCAAAAAACTTGGTTTATTATTTGTCATGATCTTCATTATGCTGTTAATCATTTTTTTTATGGCAATTCTATTCCTATATTTTTTGCTGGTACTTTTATTATGCTTATTCCCAAAAATAACCATGTGAGTACATGGAATGATTTTAGGCCTATTAGTATGTGCACTTTTTATAATAAATCACTCTTTAAAATTCTTGTGAATCATTTAATTTCTCTTTTGCCAAAAATTATCTTTCCTTACCTAATGGGGTTTGTTAAAGGGAGGGGCCTTGCTGATAATATCCTTCTAGCCCAAGAATTTAGCCATGATCTTGATGTTAGGGTGAGCAACATGGTTTTAAAACTTGATATTGCTAAGGCTTATGATAACATCAATTTGAACTTTCTTTATAATATCAAGAATTTATTTATTTATTATTAAATTATTTTTTATTTTGATTAAATTTTAGAGGTTTTTTATTTTCCTTTTATTATGATTTTTATTTTGAACATTTTGATATGTTATATATAATTTTTGGATTTAAAATGAATTTATTATTAATTTTCATAAAATAAAGGTTAATTATGTTCATGAATGACCTCCAAAATATAATGAAATTTGATACATAGGTACATGCATACATATACTTTATACCTACTAAATTTGAGCTCATTAAAACCTTCCTAGGTTATAATATCAATCACCAAACCTAAATACATATATTACTTTGGAGATTTGTTTGAGGATCTAGACAACTTGGATTTGGGTGAAATTAGTGTCTAACTATCCCTTTAACATATGACCACAATCGCACCAACTTTAAACTCCTAATTCCAATATGGATTCTTGGTTATGATTTTTTAAATTTACATGTTAAATGATGGCCTATGAATTTGGAAACACCATTTGAACTTCTTAAACAATTAATAATTGAATTGATTTTTTTGGGAAGGTTCTAGACATGCCCAAGAAACATTTACTTTAATTAAATTCCATGGTGACCAATATTTTGTGAATAATTCAAGAAATACCAAGGTTGTCATTTTGGGAAATGCATTTAATATATAATGGACATTGACCTAAAACCATGGTGGCTACTCAAGTTGAATCTAAAGGACCATAAGAATATATAATTTGAACATGAGGACGGGGAGAAAAGAATTTTCAAAATTTACTTAATTTTCTTATGAAATTTAATCCCTCATATACACAATCAACTATGTCACAATCTAGGATCCCAAGTCTTTGATTTTGATGATGACAAATATTATTTATTGAATTGTACTAATCATATTGTACAACTTCCAATTATACTATACAATCAGTTATAGAAAGAATGGACAATTCAATATTTTGTATATGTCTATTATTTATGAGTACTAATAATGTACGTAAAATATACACTAATCAACGCTACTAGAAGCTCAACATCAGGTAGAGTTGGAATGTCAAGTAAACAAAGTTTGTAGTTTTATTTTTCTTTATTTTCTATTTCTTAAGTTTGGACATAAAAGATTGTTTGCAGTTAGATGATCGTGCACACACACAGGTGGGTGAGTAAAATTCAAAGTTAAAATTTTTAGTACTAATCATACTGTAATACTTCCAATTATACTATACAATCAGTTATAGAAAGAATGGACTTGACAATAAATTGAATAATTAATTATAGTGAACTTATCTTACTGTATAGTTCATTATGATCTAAAAACCATTGCTGCTAGATAAATTAAATAAGAAATTAAAAATTTGATTTTGAACTAATCATACTATATGATCTAATTCGTGTTGTACAAAACTTTGAAATCTTACTTAAATTAATGCTCATGATTAATCAATCAATTAATGGTTTAATTAGTGATAAAAGATCATAATGTATGATCTTAATCATACCACATAATTGGCATAAACAAATTTGTCATCCCAAAGATCATACCAAACAAAACCATAATTTTTCAATTAATTATACTGTATGATATTTATATTATACTGGACTACCTACTTGAAATCAACTAACCATATTATATTATCAAAGTAGTACAAGATGATTGACAAAAGATTTTTAATAGTCCTAGGAATCATCCTATGTGAATTGAGAGAAAGAAAACATATCATACTGTATAATTTGTTTGAAAAGTTAAAAGTTAGTGTGAAAAATTATTTATATTATACTGGACAGGCCTAGTTTTTAAATAGATCGTACTTTACAAATTCCAATTGTACTGTACAAATAGTGATGACCAACTTGGATTTTTAGGGTTTCTTAAAGTCTAATACTAAAGCAATCTTTTTAGAATCTCTTTTAAACAAGAGAGGATTTTGTGACTGCTGAATAAACACTGAGTGAGAAGCTTTTGAGGGAGATCTAGGGTTTAAGGGAAAGGAGAAGGTGAGGTTGAGCTTGAGGGAGAACAAGTGAGGGGACCACACGATTGCTCTTGGCTAGCTACACCCCTGCTCCGCATGTGGTGGTGGTGAGTCCTTGAAGGCTCTCTTAGGTGATAGGTTTCTAAGTAAAATTATTAAGGTACTCTGCCTTCTCTAGAAGGGATAAAAAGATTAGAGGTACATTGCCTTATCCAGGAGGGAGAAAAAACATTGGGTTCTCCTATTTCTCTAGGAGCGAGAAAAATGATTCAAGGTTTTCTTCCATCACCCAAAAAGGTGACATATCTTTCGACACTCTACCGCATCAGATTTTGTGAAATCAGATAATTATATATGTGTATCAACTTGAACTACTAGAAAAATATTTTTGATAAACAATGCATAAATTATGAAGGAACTAGTAGAGTAAAACAATATAGGTTAAATATCCTACTTCATAACTATGAACTATTTTGCTTGAAACCAAGTGAATAAATTTTTGAGATGTATACTAGGTTTACTCCAATAGTGACATTCCTCCATGTATTAGGTAGAAAACTTACAAATTCTTAAAAAAGTCAATAAGATTATATATTATGTACCTAATTCTAATGATGCAAAGATAATTGAAAGTACTAATTCTAAAGACTTGAATGTTTTCTCTAAAGATAATTTGCATGGATCACTCATTATTTAATAGTAAGGAGTGAGTTGAAAGAAAAGTAGCAGAAAAGATGAAGAGAACTATAGCACCAAAAATAAATGATTCTAAGAGTAACAGTTCTTTAGTAGAAGAGGAGGATGTCATCGCCTTAATAACACTATAGTTCAAGAGCTTTCTAAAACGAAAATAGAGTTATCATTAATAGCATTGGAGCAATGGTAAAAGTAATAAAAATTATTAAGTTTCTTCTAACTTAATTTTCTTCAACTGCAGGAAACTAGGCCACCTCTAAACTGACTGTCCCAACCTAAATATTCACATAATCTAGGAGAAGGGTAAGGAGAAGCCAAAGTTTTCTAGGCTTCCTCCACCTTGGAATCTTTAGATTTGCATATTGAGGAGGAAGTAACAAACTTATGTTTTATGGATAATATTAATCTTGATCAATCAAATCAAGATGAGGAAGGTCAACTTTCCTGTGATGAATTACTCATTATATCTTAAAATATTAGTTATTCATATAGGAAGCTGAAAAAGATGCATGCTAGTCTCAATACTGAATTGTCTTCTATTTTAAAAAAGCATGCCAACTTAATTACAAAGCATTCTAATTTAGATTGTGATCATATGACCTTGCTTGAAAAATATGATGCCTTAAATAAGAAGCATATCGACTTAGCTAATGCACTCAAATCCATCAAAACCTTACATATTAAACTAGAGAAGGCATATAAAGGATTAGAAGTACGTGCATTAGAAATAGATGGTATGGAGTATATATTGAAAATTGAAATGTGTATTTTTGAAAGTGTAAACAAATTTTTAGAAGAAAAATTAACTGCACTTGAGAATAACAAACTTCCACTACCTTAGAATAATTACATAAGGCCTCAACACATCATGCATCACATCACAAAAATAAAGGAATAGGCACCATGACCCACAGAGGTTAGTAGTTCTATTTCCTGGTGATAAGCATTACTCTTGTGGCATGTTAGATCACATAGCCTGCACTTGTATAATTCACAATATGTCACATCTCGTGTGGAGGTTAAAATTGCATTCAACTTCCTTCCTCTTTTACTATGTACTTCAGTAAAACTAAAATCATTAACATCCATGGTAAAACATTTAGCAATAATATGCATATCCTCAGTATCAGTCAAAGAATCACTATTATAATAAGAAGTTGAATTAATCTTACTACCAATTGGGTGTTCCCTTATAGAAGTCGGTTGAGGACATTCATCCTCCAAAAACATACCATCATCCTCTAAAGTATCATGGTTCCTCACAACAAGCTCTTCAATGCATTTAGAGATAGGCGAGCCATTCTCCATATAAATAAATTCACCTTCCTCTAAAGGGATATCATTCCTCTCACCCTCTTTACAAGGCACTTGAATAGCCAAAGCTTCATATTCATTTAAGGGATTACGATAAGTAAAGCTAAGCATAATACCATTAGACTCATAAACTTTTTTATTAAAAGTTCAAGAAGGGGTAGTTTCAACAATTGCAATATTAGGAACTTCAATACTAGGCAAAGTATGCATAATAATCTTTTCATGGTCAATAGTAGGAAATGTAAATGACTGAACAATAACTCCCTGATCATGATTAAATGAAACATCATTTGGAATAGGAGGAAGAGTGTCCTCCACATGAACCACCATCGGGTCCTCAAAAGTTTGAGGAGGATTAGAAGTATTATCCTCTAAATTAGCTTGAATAGATTTAGAGACGACCTGAGCAGCCACCCCCTCAATTTGGAGCAATAGGGGATTCCTCCCTAACATCAAAATCTAAAGTCCATTTAAGCAACTGCATTTTACACGCTTGAATATAATAAGATCTCCTAGCAAAAATGCAGCTATCATCAAGATCATTCAAAAGTTGGATAACAATATGTCTTTGATTAAATAAAGCAATGTGAAACAATTCAGATAGTTAAGGTTAATAAAAAAATTGTGTATAATATCAAGGCTAGGTTGTCTCAACATGAATGTAACAATAAGCATCAAAGAATAAGGGGAAGCTAACTGATCAACAACCAAGTCTTCAAATAAGAGAGTCGGACAGCCGTTGAAAGAAGACTGCATGAATTTCAGATTCAGGAAGGTAGATGAGGAACCCACTAAAACATCTTTTAAGGATCAAGATTTCCCCTCAAAAAGAGAGGAAGATGTCAGGTTCAATGACGAAGGGGTCATCATCGGCCAGAATCAAAAATTAACGAAACGTCAAAATGAAGAAACAAAAAATAATAAAATGCATAAAGCAAGAGCAAATGATTAGAAAATGCGATGAGAAAAAGAAACGAGAAGAGCAAACTAGTGCACAATAGGAAGCCCTAGAATTGCCTCAGAACCTAGAGCTCAAAGAGAAGTTAGAGTGACAAATTATCTGATAATTAATATTTAAATGAGGGTTATGATTTGTGCATATTGTGTAGTATGAACTTGGATTGTAGAATATGATATTAAAAAACTTTGAAAGATTTTGTGACTCGGTGAGGTGCGTGTGTGATGATCAGGAAACAACTTTAAAATATTTTTTTTTTCTTTTTTTTTTCACAAACCACAACAAATAACATATAAAAAGGTACATGAACAAACACATTCATTTAAAAAAAATATGAATGAATGCTTTCAAATATTTTTTTTTTATTTGTCTTAAATTAAGCATAATGTCTATAATACCCAATTTTATCCTCAAGGTACTAAACGTGTCATAGAATTATGGTTTTATGATGATGTCTGCCAATTGATCTATTATAACTATTTGGTGCAATTCTATATCTCCCTTGGCTACATGATCTCTTATGAACTTATGCCTAATATCTATATGCTTTGTGTGATAGTGTCAAATTAGGTTTTTGGATATGCAAATTACACATGTGTTGTCACACATAATTGAAATGGTTCCTATAGGAAGTCCAAAATTTTAAAGTTGCTGCTTTAGCCATAAGACTTGAGCAACAAAGCTCCCTACTATTATATATTATGCCTCATCTATGAAGAGGGACACTGAGTTCTATTTTCTACTGGACAAGGAAACTATAGATTGTTCTATGAATTGGCAGGTTCCAGAAGTGCTTTATCTATCTACCCTACATCCTACAAAGTCAAAATTCAAATATCCTTTTATTTCAATACAAGTTTTTTTTCTAGGATACCTAATTTCTAGGGTTAGAGTGCTTAATAGGCATTTAAGAATTATATTAACAACTATCATGTGGTATTCTTTTAGATCAATTTGAAATTTAGCACAAAGGCAAATACTAACCATAATATGCAGTTTTCTAGCAGTTAAGAAAAGAAGTGATCCAATTATTCCTCTATACTTTTTCTTATCTACCAATTTTCCATTTGTATCCTTGACTTATTAAACAGTGGTGCTCATGGGAGTGTTCATGACCTTAGAATTGTTTATTTTATATTTTTTAAGGATGTTCTTAATGTATTTATATTGGCTAAGGAAGGTTTCATCATCCATCTGATTTACACTAAATCCAATAAATTAGCTTAGTTCTCCCATCATACTATTCTAAAATTCTCTACTTATTATTTTGAAAATTCATCACATAAGTTTTTATTATATGATCGAAACAAGATGTCTTGTACTTAAAATTAAATAATGAGAAAGTCTTCTCCTTCTTTCTTTAGGAAGAGGATGGTGTCTTCACTACCCTTAACAAATCCTTTATCTAAAATGAGAGTGCTTAACCTTTCATACCAGACTCTAGATGCTTGCTTTAACCCATATTAGGCCTTCTTTAATTTTAATACATAATAAAGGAATTGTGAATTTTTAGACCCTAAGGGTTGCACATAAATCAACCCATTTAGGAATACACTCTTAACATCCATTTGATATATCTTAAAACCCCTAAATCTAACACCAAATGGCTTTAAGTTTAGCTACAAGGGCTATTCAAATCAACGTCTCTCTGAGCTCTGGGTTCAGAGGTGATTTTGGGGTGATTCTAGGGCTTCCTTCTTCGTGCGCTTGTTTGATCTTCCCATGGTTGTCTCTTTCAAATTTTTCATTTATTCCTCTTACTTTTTCCGATCTGTAGTTTTTCTCCTCATCATTTTGGGGTTTCGTGGTTTCTCGATGTTGAGCGATGGTGACCCCTTCATAATTGAAACCAATATATTCCTCTATTGCTAAGGGAGAAACACGGTCTTTCAAAGTCATATTAGCTTCATCATCTTCTTCCACTACTAACCTGAAATTTGTGTAGTCTTTTTTTAAGGGCTGCCTGTGCTTTTATTCAAAGACTAGATTGTTGACCAATTACCTGCTCCTTATATTTGACACTTGTTGGTAAATTTGTCTTGAGACGTCCAAACCTGGCTGGGATTCAAAAATTTTTTTATGAACCTCAAATCTTACGGATCATTTCACATTAGTTTGCTTGATCAACATCATGTATCTATCCAACTTGCTAATGATCTTGACTATAGACATATTTTTGCTAGGAGATATTATTATGTTTAATCTTGTCAAATGTATTTGCTTAAATGGACAATGGATTTTGATGTGAGGGAGGAATCCCCTATTGCTCTAATTTGGATTGCTTTTTCGAATTTGAGGCTCCATTTCTTTAATCGTCAAATTCATTTTGGTATGGATTCTTTTTTTGGGATACCATTTTAAATAGACCAACCTATAGCTGTTATGTCTAGGCCGTCTATTGCTCAGGTGCTAGTTAAACTTGATGTCTCTAAAAAACATCCTACTGAGATATGGATTGGGTCTGAAGTCAAGGGGTATTTCTTAAAAATTGATTTTGAAAATTTACCTATTTTTTCTCATTCTACAAGATGTACAGACATGGAATGAATGATTGTTATCAGATACATCCTCAGCTTCATAAAGAAAATAAATCATTGAAACATAATGAGGGGGTGGTTGCTCAGGTTGTCTCTAATCCTACTATTATCAATTTAGAGGATAATAATGTTATTCCTCTTCAACATTTTGAGGAGCCGACGGTGGGTAATGTGAAGGAACCTCTTCCTTCTAATCCAAATAAGGATTTATTAAATCAGGTTCAGGAGTTGTTATTTAATCATTTGACTTTTCTATCATAGACTATGATAATGATTTAAAATATAGTTTGTATAGTATTGAAGTCCCCAATAAAAGGGGTAGTAACTCGAAGCTAGAGAGGGAAGCTCCCGGATTCAGGTGCGAGAATGTTCGTTGGAATTTAAATTTTTTCTTCCCATTATTTTTTGTGGTTTGTTCGCTGTCGATGGAAGAAGGAGCGACGTTCTCCGCCGATCGTCGGATCCCTCCCAGCGGTTCAAGTCAGAAGTTTGTTCATCCTGATGGCTTATTCATAATTCACAAATCTGGGATTTTATATATTAAAGAACCTTCATCAGATGTTCGTAAGAAATCACCTGTTGTGCCAGGGAAAGGCAAAGGAATTTGTATTCAATCTTCTGTGAAGAATTTGTATTCTCCGAGTTTTCAAGAGAAGAAATTAGCTGATAATAAAGCCTCGTCTTCGTCAGGCTTGAAGCTTTTTGTAAACAAATTCAACAATCCAACTGGTAAATCATAGTTTATTGAGAATGGAGTCTCTTTTTTGCAAAAATTGATGGAGAACAAGTCAGATATTCAACGTAATACCAAGGAAGCTGTGTCCCCAAAAGCCGCAGATTCCAATCCTATTAAAGCATGGATCAGGAAACCAAACATGAAAGTTTTGTTTAAAGGAGATGAATCATTTCTTTCTGAAGACGGTGAATCAGTTAAACTCAAAGAATCATGTTTGAAGTTGAACGCTGACAAACTACAACTATCTCTGGTTGTGAAGGTTATGGTGGGAATGCACCCGTCATTGTGATTGCTAGAGAACTTCGTCGGCAATGGAGTCAGTTCGAGAAGTTTCATATTACTTCACTTGGACTAGGCTGGATTTTATGTTACTTCTTTGACAAGGACGCAGTCAACAAGATTCTGGAAGGTGGCCCTTGGTACGTCAATGGACACATTGTGGGTGATGATAAACGGTCTCCACTATTTACATCTTCTTCATTAAGAGGATTAACTTCCCCAGTTTGGGTCAGGTTTCCTCATCTTCCATTAATTTGTTGGGATGAAGATAATGTAGCTAGAATAGCTTCCTATCTCGGGATCCCTCTTTGGATCGATGGTAACATGTTTCAATGGAGCAAGAGGGAGTATTCTAGAGTATGTGTTCATATGCCTTTGGATCAGCAATTTTTAACTAGAGTTTGGGTAGAAGGATCCCATGGACGATTCTTTCAAAAAGTAGAATATGAAAAAGTTTCTACTTTTTGTTTCAAATGCGGCAAAGTGGGTCATCTTGATGATAAATGTAAAGAGGATGTGGCGACTTATCAAAAAGGAATTGAGGATCCTTTGGAAAAGGGAATGCAGTCTAATTTCCCTCAATCTCAATAAGAAGTTGTATCAGACAAAAACTATGGACCTTGGATTCTTGTCCAAAATTTTAAAAGAAGTAAGAAGCCATTACCTGATTTGGGTAAGGTGAATTTGCAAAACAATAACTTCAGGAAAATTAAATTTGTGTATGTGTTGAAATCTTCTTTTAATCCAAATTCAGTTCAAACTGTTGAAGGGAATGTTGGCAAGGGAAATGTAGAGGTCTCTGGAAGATCTATTGAAGAAACTCTTGCTCCAACTATGAATGTTGAAGTCATAGTTGAGGAGAAGGAAAATACAGATACTGGCATTTGCATGGAAGGTACTTTGAAATCTGATTTTTCAAGATAGTAGATGCTGTAGTTGAAGATAACAGAGATTTGTTTATTGATAATGTGATTCAGAGGAATCAAAAAGCTCATTTGTAAAAAGAAGGAGGAAATATGTTCAAAATAATAAGCAGTCGCAATTCTGTTGAAGAAGGAAATGTTGTTTTATTGATGGAAATGAAGGTCTTGAAGAAGGAGAAATAAATTGTTCCAATTCTGACCTTACGGTTATTAAAACTGAGAGGATGGATGAATTGGTTAAAAGTAAGGATAAGCTTCTTAAAGAGCTTAACTCTTTGGGTAAAGACAACATCTTACATCAAAAAAGGAAGGGTAAAGGTAATAAGAAGTTTAAAAATGGGAGCAATCCCATTTTAAAATCCAAATGACGTCTCTTTCATTTTGGAATTGTAGAGGAGCTAGAAAAGTTGAAGACACTCGTTACTTAAGCGAGTTTGTCAAAGACCTTGATGTTTTCTATATTGGTCTAGTAGAAACAAATGTTCAATCTTTTGATAGAGAAGAAGTCAGCAAACTTGTTGGTAGCAATTGGGATTACTTCCATGTTCCTTCGAAAGGTTTGTCTTGAGGAATTCTAGTGTGTTAGATGTCCAGATTTTGTACTTTTTCCATTATTCATGCTTCTCCATAGATGGTTATTGGTTTGTTTAAAATTTAGAATAAAGGAGAGTGGTTTATTGCTACTATTTATGGAAGCAAAGACATTTATAAGAGAAGACAACTTTGGGATGACCTCTAAACCTTTTCTGATTCCAATATTCCATTCATCATAGGTGGAGATTTCAATTGTATTCTATCTGAGGAGGAGAAAAGAGCTGGGAAGAGGTTTGTTTTCTCTCAAGGATCTCAATATATGCAAATTTTTATGAAGAGATGTGACTTTTATGACATTGGAATTATAGGTCCTAAATACACTTGGTGTAACAAAAAAAAAGGAGCTCACATTCTTAAGAGGCTAGATCATTGCTTATTAAATTCTGCAGCCTTGAGGATCATTCAACCTGCAGTAGTTCGGCATCATGGTAGAATTGCTTCAGACCATTATCCTATAGCCATAAAATTATTCAATTTAGGGTTCACAAGATCCAAAAGACTGCAATTTGAAGAAGTTTGGTCTTCTTATACATCTTCAAGAGGAATTGTTGCCAATTCTTGGGGAAAATCTACTGGAGGGAATGAAGTTCAAAGACTAAATCTTAAATTTAAGAGAGTACTTAAAGCCTTATTTAATTGGAGTAGAGCCAAACATGCAAACCTCAATTTTTTGAAAGATAAACTGAAAGCCGAGATCGTTGAGTTGCAAGAGGAGGAAGCCAGTTCGAGATTTCTTTCTGAAGACAAAATCTCCATGTTAAGATTTAAAGTAATGGAGCTGAATTCTACATTGTGAAGGCTAAGCTCTTGGTGGAGATAAAGAGCTAAAGTGAAATGGTACAAGGAGTGTGACTCCAACTCTGAATACTTTCACTCGGTTGCATCCATTAGACATAACTGTAACTTAATTAAGCAGATCTAAAACACTGAAGGCATCTTGACTGAAGATCAGAGATGCATTGAAGAAATCTTTTCAAGTTATTTCCGGGAGAAGTGGAGGTTTAAGAAGTGCTCTCTGTCCGGATGGCCAAATCTATCCATAATTCTTGAAGATGCTGACAGGGAAAGGCTCAAGGAAGATTTTACTGAGGAAGAGTTGGAAGTTGTTATTTCACATTTGGAGAACAACATTTCTCCTGGTATAGATGGTATCTCTTATACATTCTTTAAATGCTATTGGCCCATTATAAAGTATGATGTTTGGAAGGCTATTTGCCTTTTTTTTAGTTATGCTTTTATGTGTAATTAATGAAGAAAAACAGTTGTGGTTCTTATTCCTAAAATTAAGAATCCTATGACACCTTCAAATTATAAACCAATTAGTCTATGAAATTCTATATACAAGATAGTGGAAAGAATGTTATTAAATAGGATTATCAATTGCATTCCTAAAATCATTTCAGAAAACCAAGTTGTATTCATCAAGGGGCAGTCTATCTCTGAAAATATCTTGCTCACTCAGGAAATCTTCAATAAATTTAGAAATTCCAAAGCAAAGAGGGGATTGATGGCCATTAAAGTGGACATGGAGCAAGCATATGATTGTATGGGTTGGAAAACCTTGAAACAAGTGTTGGAACTTTATGGTTTCCTTGGTCTTTTATTAATCTCCTTCTCCAGTGTGTGGTGGACACTAGGTACTCCATTATTGTGAATGGTTTTAATTGCAATTAGATTCGAGCTGAATGTGGGTTTAGACAAGGATATCCCCTATCACAATATTTATTTTCATGTGTTCATAATTATTAACTGAAGCATTCAGAATAAAAGGAGGTAAAATAGGAGTGAAGGTTGCCCCAAGTGCAGAAATTGTTTCCCATCTTCAACATGTAGGTGACCTCGTTGTTTATGCGAAAGCAAACTGAAGAAATGCTAAGAAAATTAAGAAGATCTTGAAGGAGTATAGCAGTTGGACTGGGTAAAAAATAATGATGAGAAATCTTCTATGATTTTTGGCAAGGTTATCCACAGAGATAATTGTAAAGTGCTATCTAAACTGATTGGTTTTAAAATAGTGGATGAAATGAATTACCTTGGCATTAAGATGAATATGAGAAGACTCAAAGCTTCAGACTTCCAAGATGTTTTTGAAAAATCATTTGATAAGCTACAAATTTGGGGTAATCTCTCCCTTACTCTAGCTGGTAAACTTCAATTGATTAAAACTTCTCTTCTTTTTATTCCAGTTTTTATCTCTACTCCCTCTCATGTGCTAATGGGAGTGTTAAGAGATCTTGACAAGCTATGCAAAAATTTTCTCTGGACTAAGCAAGATAAGAGTTTGGGAATTCACTATGTGGAATGGAAAATCCTCTGTAAATAAATAAAGTTTGGAGGACAAGGCCTTATGTCTGCAGCTGATAAAGTCGGTTCTTGGAGAGCCAAATTTGCTTGGAGTTTGATCTCTAATCATGCTTCTTTTTTGAATCGAATCCTTATTTCCAATTATGGTAGAAAATTCAGTTTTTTTGAAATATGGTTAGGGAGTTCTCCTACCTGGAAAATCATTAACAATGGTGGTAAATTTCTTCAACAAATTGTTAGATGGAAAGTTTCGGATGGTGAGAGAATCAACACTACTAAGGATATTTGGATCCTTGATAAATCTATTGACAAATGGCCTACTTTTGTCTCTAATTTACATGGAGATCAATGTTGTTTGAAGTTCTTCCTTCATAATGGAAGCTGTAACATCCAAAATTTGAATCAAACTTTTGGCAAGGAGTTAGTTGATCTAATCTCTCCAATCCCCATTATAGTAGGAATTCAAGGAGATGAGATGGAAATTATTTACAGAAATTCTGGTAAGTCTTTAGCAGCTTTAATTTCTAAACAAAGAAGCATTCATGAAGAGGAGGATGTAAGTTGGAAATGGCTGAAGAAGCTGAAATTGAGACTAAGAGTAAAAATTTTCTGGTGGAGATTAAACCATAAAGCTATTCCTTCAAATGAATTCTTAATTTATAGAAGAATCATCAATAATAATGGATGCCCAAGAGGATGTTGTGATGTGGAGGATGCCAATCACTTAGCAGTACAGTGTTTCTTTCTTAAAGATGTAATCTATGTTATTAAAAAGTGGAGATATGATATCCCTATTTTTTCAGATTTGGAAAATTGTTTCAATTGGCTTTCAGTTTATTCAAATTACAATCCTTTCATGGGAAATTTATATTTTTCAAAAATTTTTTTCTCATGTAAAAGCAGGAACAAACTTGTTCACGGGGTGAAAGAAGACATTCTTCATGTTATTGCAGCCAACGCAATCAGCATTGCTTGCTTATCTTTCAACCATGATCTGATTTCAAAAAATTAGGTTTCTAATCAGTTTTTGCTGTTTCCAATCATTTGGAAACCCCCTCCAACCGAATGGATCAAACTCAATGTGGATGCTTCTCTTGCTGAAAATTATACTGCTGGAATTGGAGGTGTTATTAGAGATAGCAAAGGTAGATTCTTTTTTGCCTTTGGTCTCAAAAGGACTCTTTGCGATATCTCTGCCCTTAAAATGGAAGCACTATTGTCCTTAAATAAGGTACTATAAGAATGGAATTATGATGTCCAAAGAATCATAATTGAAGGTGACAACTTCAATGTTATGAAGCATATCTAGAAGATCTTTAATGTGGGTTCATCCGAAGGTAACAATCATCAAATTCTTGATTTTTTCTTTCTCAGAAATTTCAACCAAGTCATTTTTCAATTTGTAAATAAAAGATGTAATAAGTTAGCTGATTATTGTGCTAACCATGCTAGGTTTGGTGATTTTATTTTGGACAATTTGGTGACAAATAACATTCCTCCTTTATTTAATAGTGTGTTGAAGGAGGAATGTCATGCTCTTTACTTTGTAGTTCTCTTCTTTTCTCTTGATTAATAATATTGCTTAAAGTTCTTTTCAAAAAATAATAATGTCATGGTCAAAACTAACCCTTCTTGCACTTTAAATAAAAATGTTTATGAGTCTAGTGGTTTTATGGTTATCCCTACTACTTTTAATCCTTTAAATAAACATGAAGTTTTATCTTTTCAAGTGCCTTCCATAGAGGGAGAGAGTATTGACATCCCTTTAGAGGAAGGTGAATTTGTTCCTATGGAGATTAGCTTACCCATCTCTTAAGGCAAGGAAGAGCGTGTTGGAAGAAATTGAGACATATTAGAGTATGATGGTATGTTTATGTAGGATAAATGTTCTCAACAAACTGCTCTTAGGGAACATCCTAGAGGTAGTAAGGCTCTCTCAAATTTTTATTATACTAATGATGCTTTGACTGATACTGAAGATATGCATATTACTACTAAATGTTTTGCCAAGGATGATAATGATTTTAGTT
This sequence comes from Dendrobium catenatum, assembly GCF_001605985.2. NCBI lineage: Eukaryota > Viridiplantae > Streptophyta > Magnoliopsida > Asparagales > Orchidaceae > Dendrobium > Dendrobium catenatum. The sequence goes on from NW_021320079.1 coordinate 255,365, forward strand.
TTATTAAAGTTCATAGTAAAAGAGGAAGGATGCCTAACCATATCTCTCTATAACCTTTTAGAAACACTTGATCGCATACTTCTCACAAATGTTTGCTTTATACTTAATGTAATTATTTGGAATGTGAGGGGCATTGGCCGTCCATCCTCTAGAATTCGTGTTAAGAATTTATGCTGTGTGCAAAAACTTTTTTTCTTGTATTACTCGAGCCTTTTATTTCCCCATTTAAATTGTTAAGCATCGCTCGCTTTTTGGGCTTTAAACATGCAATTTCCAATGTGGCTAATAAGATTTGGGGGTTCTAGAAAGACTATTAAAATTGATGTGATTGGTGATTTTGCTCAAGTTTTAAATTGTAAAGTTAAGGTTCTTAATTTCAAATATCTTGCCTCATTTGTGTATGCTGCTTCTTCTCTTTATAATAAAAAAATGCTTTGGAAATATCAGGTTTATTTTCATAATATTTGTAATTTTTCTTGGTTTGTTGGTGGTGACTTTAATGCTATCACTAACCCTTCTAAATGGAGTGGAGGCTTCCCTCCTTTTCATTCTATGGAGGATTTCAATAGTACGTTTGTTACTTGAAATTTAATTGATATTGGATTTGTTGGTAATAATTTTACGTGGAATAGGGGGCATTTATGGCAAAGGTTGGATCGGGTGCTCTTTAATGACTCTTAGATTTACTCTCTTATTTCCACTAATGTGCAACATTATAATAAAACTTTATCTGATCGCTCACCGTTACTTATTAGTTCTATGTTTAGACATATTATTGCTTCTTCTCAATTTAGATTCCAAAATATGTGGTTATGTCATGACTTATTTTTTTTATGTTATTAAGAACAATTGGCAACCTCCGTTACATCCAGATAATTCTATTTGTGGCACGAACAGATTTAAGTTTAAGCTCAAAAGGCTAAAACATGTTTTAAATTAGCGGAATCATCTTGTTTTTAAAAATCTTTTCTCTAATATTATGCATGTTGAACATCTGGTTAACTCTCTTGAGTTGGCTTACCAAGATGATCCTACGGATAATAATTTCTCCCTTTTAAAGAAGTCTAAAGAGCACCTTCTTCATTTACAAGCTCTAGAGGTAGAAAGCTACTTCCTAGCACTTGGTTGAAGGTGATAACAACACTAAATATTTCCATGCATTGGTTAAGAGAAAAAGGGTTAAAAATAGTATTACTAAAATCTAAAGGAAGGATGGTTTTATCACTAATAACTATGTGGGGATTGTTAATTTGGCTGTGCAACATTTTCAAAACCATTAAAATTAAGTGTTCAGTCCTGCTCAAATTATTGATCATTCTTTCATTCCTTCTCTTATTTATCATGAGGATAACATCAATCTCTCTAGGTCTCCTTCCTATGAGGATGTTAGGAAGATTTTTTTGGAAATGAATATGATTCTGTGGTTGGGCCTGATGGTTTTACCACTCTTTTTTTCCAAAAATTTTTCCATATTATTCATAATGTTATTTTTTCTGTTGTGTTAGATTTCTTTTCTGGTAACTTTATACCTAAATTTTTTACGTCAACTTCTATTATACTTATTCCTAAAAACAATGTTATTACCACTCAAAATGATTTTAGACCTGTTAGTCCTTACACTTCTTTTAATAAATTGATCTCTAAAATTATTATGAATCTTCTTACTTCTATTTTGCCTAAAATTATATCTCCTAATCAGATGGGCTTTATGAAAGGTAGGGCCATTACGGATAACATTTTGTTGGCTCAATAATTCTGTCAAGATTTGGATGTTAGAGTTAGAGGGGGTAATTTAATTCTCAAACTTGATATTGCTAAAGCTTATAATAATTTTGACTGAAATTTTCTTTATCTTATTTTAGTTTTTTTAGGTTTTGACTCTATTTTTATCAATCTTACTAAGAATTATATTTAAGATTTTTATTCTTCTATCATTGTTAATGGCTTGAATCATGGCTTCTTCAAAGCCTCTCATGGTTTAAGGTAAGGTGATCCTATTTCCCCTGCTCTCTTTATTAAAGTTGCTGAATTTCTATCTAAGGGGCTTTGTAGGTTGTTTGATGTTAATCTTGGCCTTTATTTTTGAACTTTGGGAGGGTTTCCCATATTCCATTTATGCTTTCTGGATGATTTTATTATTTTTACTAATGCTTATAAAAATAATATTAAAAATTTATTGATTTATTTTATCAATTTGAGTTTGTCAGGGTCTTAGCCTTTAACAAAAACAAAAGTTGTTTCATTTCTTCTAAAAGAAATTTTAATGATCATATTTTTGTTATTAAAAATCTTATTGGTTTTACCCATGCTCACTTGCCCATCAAATATCTAGGTGTTCATGTTTTTAATTAGAGGAGGAGATCTTTTCTGTTTGATGATCTTATTGCCTCTATCCAAAACAAACTACTATCTTGGGTGTCCAATTTCCTTAGTTTTGGAGATAGAGTTACTCTTATTAAAAGTGTTCTTTGTGCTTTACCTATTTATAGTTTTCAAACTATTTTTCTGACTCAAATTGTTTTTGATAGGATTCACAAACTTATTAACAATTTTTTTGGAAAGTAAGTTCTTCTAACTCTAAAATTCATTGGGTTACTTGGGATAAGTGTTGTGGTGTTTTGGCTGAAGGTTTTTTTGGTTGTAATAATTTCTATGACATGGATAAGGCTTTTTCTTTTAAACTTCGGTACAATTTGCACTCTAGGGATAATGTTTGGGCTAACTTTATGATTTCCAAGTATTATGTTGGCAAGCATCCTACTATCTGTATTTCTAAATAAGGCGATTCTATAGTGTGGAAAAGGCTTTGCAAAGTTAAATGGGAGGTGGAACCCTTTATTTCTTGTGGGATTGGTAATGGTATTATCTTCTTTTTGCAAGATCGATGGTTAGGTAAACACTCTATTGACTCTATTTTGAATTCTTTTTCTTCTACTTCAGTTAAGGTGAACTTTTTTTTTTAATGATAGTTGTTGAGATTATGAAGAACTCTCTAATGTTATTTGTGATTACATTACTCATCTCATTTTAAACTTACCTATCAACACTAAGTCGAACGATACTATTTTATGTCATTTCTCCAAAGATGGTGGTTTCCACCTAAAAGATGATTGGCATACTTTTAGAGCTAAATTCAGTATTGATAATATTTTTAATTTTATATGACATAAGAGCATTCCTTCTACTATTTCTGTCTTTGTTTGGAGAACTTTTCATAGATATTTACCCACGGATGAACATGTCACTAAAAAAGGTTTTAGTACGGTTTCTTGGTGTCAATGTTGTTTCCATTTGGAAAATATGCAACATGTCTTTATTTCTGGCCTTATTGATATTAGAACTTGGATTTATTTTGATGATTTGTTTCCGCTAAATTGCTTCAATGGAAAGCTCTCCATTAAATCTATGCTTACTATTTGGTTTATTAACTCTAAAGGGCTCATTCATAATGTTATTCCTTCTCTTATTCTCTAAATTCTCCTCCTAGAAAGGATTAATTCTATTTTTAATAATGTGAAAATGAATCATCATAATGTTACTCAGAGGGTTAAGGATAAGGTAAACTTGCTTATGTTTGTTACGTTACTTTCTTATAACAACGTCAAGAATTACTTTTTTTGTTGGCAAGAATTTATGGATCAGGTAGATGGATACTCTGACTCATACTCATGCTAATATTATTTATTAGATTAAACCTCCTAGAAATTTTTTTAAATTGAATGTGGATGGTGCTTATGGTGAGTCTTTTGGTGGTAGTGGTGGTACCATCAGGGATAGCAATGGCTACCTTATGAATTATTAAAAAAAGAGATAAAGAAACTACAAACTAGATTCCTCCTTCAACATATTGAAAAAGGAAGGAGGAATCTCTTTCTCAAAACAATCCACCCAATCAAAGCTACCAAATAGTACATAGTTAGCACATAAATTTGCTAACTTATTGCATTCTCTACTAATGCAATTAAAAATAATGAAATTAAAGTTTGAAAGAAATTTCATACCCTCATCCTTGAACTTCCCTATTTTCCTAGCCTTTTTGAAGTAAGAGATAATGTTTGAATTGTCTCCTTCTATGATGATGCCCTTGTACTTGAACATCCAATCGTTCATCTCATCCTTTAGAGATTGAATAGAAAACATTTCCAATTGAGCTATGTCCCAATGAAAAAGAGATTTTCCATAAGCAGAAAGGAACCTTCCATTGCTATCTCGGAAGACAACACCAATTCCTGCTTTGTACGAAGAAAGTAGTGAAGCATCTACATTAACCTTTAGCCAATTGGGTGTAGGAGGATGCCAAGCTTTAGACAGTCTTGAGAACTAATTAACATCCCAAAATCACAAGTTGTATTGATTAAAGTTCTTAGAAATCGAATTTGACATATAGAATTTGAAGCTAGAAAACTATAATTATCTTCAACACCTTCATGGATCATTTTGTTTCTACTTTTCCAAGATAGAAACATTGTATTACAATACAGATTTACCAACATTCCTTTCTTCATAATATCGGATTCAATATAATTAATACAATGCATACTTCAATCAAATGTAGAAATATTGAATCCCTAATTATTAAATGATGCATTATCTATCTTAGTTTCCTGCAGCTACAAATTATATGTTCCACATCTTCTATTGCTTCACATACCCTAGGACATTTAGAATTCTGGATTAGTCTTCTATATCATAGATATTGGAGTGAGGGAATATCATTTCTATTTAGTCTCCACCAGAATACCTCCACCCGTGCATTCAATTTCACCTTTCTGATCCAATTCCAGTTAAGATCGTTCACCATTTCATGAGCAGCAGCTTTCTGATTAGGCCTGGGATTGTCTTTCAAGAAATTTGATTTGTCAGTTCCATGGAATCTTCATTACTCTCCCGAGTTATTTTAATTTGAGAGATCAAATTAATAAGGTCCCTATCGAAGTATTTACTCAGCTCTTGTTCATTCCATTGAGCTTCCTGAATGAACTCTTTTACATGAACCGGACTGCCTTCAAATGGGATGACAAATGTAGGCCATTTGTTAATACAATTTTCCAGACTCTATGTATCTTCAAAAGCATCCACGGATTCTACATTAGCTATCCTCCATCTTACAATTGGTTTGAGCATTTTATAACCCTTCCTTAGTAATTTAAAAGCTGTAGAAAAATAGCCTATACTATTACCTTGCTCCAGATTTACACCGTATTTTGAAGCCATAACCATGTGTAATACTGATTTCTTATCATTTATAATTCTCCAAGTTATTCTAGCTCTTAAAGAAGGAGCCTTAGTAGTGTTTGAGTGTATACCACGTCCCCCATATTCCATTGGTTTACAAATATCATACTCTCTTACATAATGCATCCCCATTGAGCCATTATTTTTATTCCAAATGAAGTTTTTACATAATCTATCAAGTTCTTCTAGCACCTTTTTAGGCACTAAAGAATGAGTTGCATGAAAGGTAGGGAGAGATAGCAATACTGACTTTACCATTATAATTTTTCCGGGCTATGATAAGCATTTGCTACCCCATTGGTTAAGCTTTCTCAAAGCATTATCAATGATGAATTGAAAATCATCTCTCTTGAGTCTTCTCAAAGCCTTCTTCAAACCGAGATAATTGAATTCTTTGACATGTTTAAAGCCCATAATTCTTGATACACTTCTCTTCTTTCTTCTCTTCACATGTTTCCCAAACATACACATGGATTTATTATAGTTAATTCTTTGCCCAGTCCATTCACAAAAATTGTGAAGGATTTGCATCACTTCCAAAACCTAATGCCTATTAGCTTTGGAAAACATAATCACATTTCAGCATATAATAAATGAGAAATTCTTGGACCTTCAGGATTTACCTTGATACCACAAGAGCTTTGATGAAAGGCATTTGAGAGAAGTTGTGAGCATAATATAAAAAGGATGGGAGATAGTGGACATCCTTGCCGAAATTCACTTCTAGCTTGAATCCAATTGGAACAATTGCCATTTATTATTATAGAGAACTTGGGATGTTCTACACACTCCATGATTAACTTAGAAGTTTTAAGAGAAAATTTAAAGTACTCCAACACTTTCTTTAGAGAAGAACAAGCCATGGAATCATAGGATTGCTCCATATCTACTTTGAAGGAAACAAGACCTTGAGAAACTTTTGAGAGACGTAATTTGTGAAAAAAATTTTGTGCCACCAATATATGATCGGATAAGGATCTACCCTTAATGAATGTCGCTTGCTCTATAGAAATGAGTTTAGGAATGACCAAATTAATTCTATTCAAAATTATCCTTACTGCTACCTTATAAACTATATTGCATAGACTTATAGGTCTATAATTAGAAGGATTAATGGGATTAGAAACCATGGGGATAAGAACTATGAGCATTTCTTTCCATTCCTTATCAAGCTCTCTATGTCTAAAGAAGTAGCTAATAGCCTACCACAAATCTTCTTTAATAATTTCCCAATAGACTTTAATAAAAGTGTGGGAGATCCCATCATTACCCGGTGAAGTGTTTCCTCCTAGCTGCTATACCACATCTTCAACTTCAGCCATAGATAATTCAGCATCCAGTAGATCTCTGTCCCAAGAATTCAAGATATTGGTATTTGTTGGCCACCCTTCTAGTTTTCCACTTCTAGCCTCCCACCTCTTTTGAAAAAATTGGAGGAAAACTCCCTCCATCTGACATTGATCTTCCACCAACATCCCATCTTCATCTTTAACTTTAATTATCCTATTGGAGTTCCTTCTAGCACTAGCATAAGAATGGAAGAACTTAGAATTTTCATCTCCTTCATTTAAACATTTTACTTTGGCCCTTTGCTTCCACCACATATTGAGTCTTGCCATGGTAGCATTTAGTTCCATTACTTTGGCTTTGAGATTCCAGTAATCTTTCTTCAATAGCATTCCTAAGGAAGACTCTTAACATTTAAGATCCATGATCTCATTCATGAGATCATCTTTTAGTTTGTTAAGCTCCTTGCGTTTTGCCTTGCTCCAATAGAATAATGATTTTAGGGACCTTTTAAATTTTTTATTGAGAATTTGAGAGAAGCTACCTTGATAATTCCTGCACCATTCTTTCCTTACCACCCCATAAGAAGCTTGATAAGAAGCCCTACAATTCTCATACTTGATGGTCCTTCTAGGATTTATGTTGTAGCTTTTGAATTATAATAAGATTGGACAATGGTCTGAGGATATTCTTGCCAAATGCCTTTATAACAATTGATTCATAGAGCTTAATGCAATAGTGTTAACAAAACACCTATCCAATCTTTCAAGGATCCTAGCACCTCCCACTTTATTATTGCACCATGTAAATTTCGGACCAATGCACCCAACTTCATACAAATCATTATTGAGCAAGCATTCCTCCATCTCCCTTGATCCTTGAGAATAGATGAATATTCTTCCTCCCAATTTATCTTCTTTGCTCATTAAACAATTAAAGTCTCCACCAATTACCATTGGTAGATCACTATTGGATTACTTATCTAACTTATTCCACATTTCCCTTCTTTTATGCACTTTTATACTTCCATATATTGTAGCTTCCTTCCACTTTTCATTATTAAGCACTTTTCGTTCTCCTATCACCATCTGTGAAGAGCAATCTTCCACCGTGAACATTGTAGTATTATAATTCCAAACAAGAATAATAACTCCTGAAAGTCCTGAGGACAAAACATAAAAGAAGTCCCAATTGCTCCCAATCATGCCATCAATTACAATTCTATAAATTTCAGTTAATTTAGTTTCAACTAAACAAACAAAACAAACTCCATTATTCATAACAAACTCCTTAAGGTATAAGGAAGCATTCCTCTTTTTTTCTCCCTTACAATTCCACAAAGCAGTAGAATACATCAAAAAGGATTGTGGGGATTACTACCCAAAGTACCTTTCCCTTTAAGCTCCAATCTCCGGCTTCTAGTAGATGAATTGATTGGTCCCAAATCCTTTAGCTATTTAGGTCTCTTCTTCTTAGTAGGAAGTGCATAATCCACTTTCCCACCACTATCATCAGCAATTTTTTCAGTTGAAACTGAAATAGCTTCTTCCTTATCAGCTTGGCTTGTTTCCAACTGTATCTCTTTATTGACTTCATCTGTTGCTTTTCCTTCATTCAGAACGACATCTGTATGTCTTTCAAGCAGTTCTCCTTCTTCCAAGTCTGCAAGAACATGAAAGCTATTGTTATCAACCGTGATAACAAATTTCTCCATTGATGTTCCTCCTTGTGCTTTAGTATCTGAGCCATTAAAAAATTTTGGTTCCACAATTTTCTCTTCTTCTACAACTTTGTTTTCTGAAACTTTTTTCCTAATGACAATAATGACAACATATTGTTTTGATAGAGTTACTCTACTACTTTTATCAATCTGAGCAAGTGGTCTTTTGTTCCAATTTTTATTAAAATACTTCTTCCCATAACTCACTAACATCCAAGGACCATATTCTTCATTATTAGCCAATGCTTCCCCAGCTACAGCATTCTTCTCCACCAAGTTCTTTTATTTATTCTTATTCGCTTGATTTGCTATCTCCTTATTCACAATGAAACTGTTGGGACATACATTTTTTTTATGGACAATTTTCCCACAGTCAAAGCATAAATTGGGAAGCCTCTCATACTCAATATTTTGGAAAAATCTATCTTCTTCTCCCTCTACCCACACTAATGTAGGTAGTTTAGCATCTTGATCAATTCGGACATAAACACATCCAAATTCCCTTCTTGATCATTGGAATATATTACTATCTATAAGGTAAGGCTTCCCCACCCTGGAGCAGAGAGCCCTTTAAGAGAATTAGGATAGAACCTTTGAGTCCATCTATCCATCCCAACAATGTTGCCATCGACGAACCAGGGGCCATTAATTAGAACTGCTTCCATATGTTCTACTTTAAAAAAAAATACAAGATCCATCCTTTTCCCAGGACAGTGAGATGGAATTTACCATATTGTTCCCATTGTTTTATCAATTCATAGCTAATTGAAGAGAACGGGACTTCTCCTCCAAAAATCTTAACTACCAGAGACTTGTTTAGCTTTTTGGAATTCTCACAAACTTTATCAGCATGCAGTTTAACAGTTTTTCCATCATCAGCTATACAGTTACCAAAATCCAGGTTAGTAACTTTAATATTTTTGCTTTTAGACCACATATTATGAAAGGATCCAGAATTTGTCCTTTTGGGCATTTCCTCAATCACCTCATCACAGCTCCCAAGCTCTCCAGTAATGCATACATGAACTTCTTCCAGATCAGATTTCCTCTTACTTTCTTTTTCTATATTACTCTCCTTCAATTCAGAATGTCCTGTTATGTTAACTTCAGTAGATTCCCTTAACAGAGAATCCATAATAGCATAATGCTGGTAGAGAACTATATGATTATTTTCAGATATGGCTTTAGGAACCATAACATTAACCTTATCATTTAGGATATATCTTGGCCACCCAGTTTTTTCCATTGAATCTTCTATTACTTTACCTTTCCCCTTACCAGGCACTTCCAGCAATTGTTTCTTCATCATTTGACCTCCTTCATTTATGATTAGCTATTTATTACTCATACCAGATAAACCTAGAAAAGCCATTGATCTGTCATCTCCAAATGCCGGTGGAGAAGACAAAACATTTTGAGTTCCTCCTATGATTGCACGTCCCGAAGCTCGTCGATCCTCCATCGAACCACCGGCCGCAGGTGGTCTATGACCGTTCGTCGTCATTGAACCGATGATGAAGCCGTGAATTTAGATTTTCAAATTAATAGAATTTTAAAATCTCAGAGACTCTCTCTCTACTTTCTCTCACTAGGAACTTTTTTTTTGAAGACTTCAAAAATGTGGAAAGTGCTTATGGTCAGTCTTCTGGTGGTAGTGGTGGTACTATCAGGGATAGTAATGGATGCCTGATTCTTGCCTTTGCTGGGACTACTCTTCCTGGTAATTATGGTAATGCTGTGATTTTGGCCATTCTTTATGGTATTCAATTATGTGTTTCCCTAATTTAATTAACTTACTTATTGAGCTGAACTTTGAGCATGATTTCTAAGCTTTTTTAGTTGAGGGGGATATGCTTTGTATCTCTGATTGCATTTACCAGATTAGAGAAATTAAAAATCTCTTGGTCTTTTTGAAATATGAGTTTATGCACACTAACAAGGAGGGGATAGTGTGTGCTTCATGGCTTATAAACTGGGGTTGAACCCTTAATTATTTTACTGATGTCATTAGGGATACTATTCCAATTCCTCTACATGGTTTGCTCGAATTGGAAGAACTCGATATTCCTTATTTTACTCCTTAAGTGGTATATATCTATGGTGGTTTGTTGGTTGCCTATTTTGTTGTGGTTTTTTGCGGGGTAGGGCTTTTTAATGTTTCTATTTCATGTGTATTGGTTTGTTTTTTCTCTTTTTGAGGAGTGTGTTGGTAGGCCTCTTCTGGCTAGGCATTTATGGAGTTTTGTTTGGACAGATGGTATCTTGAGAAGGTGCTTTCTCCTTCTTTGAGACTATCAGCTTTTCAATTTTGTTTGATGTGTACAGCTTTTTCCTTATTTTATTATGTTTAGGCATATCTGGTTTATCGAAAGGTGTTGCTCTCTGTAATTGCTACTGTTGGATGTATCTTAGATATCTTTTAAGCCTATTATGGGGTTTCTGTGGTGACTTTTAGTTATCCTCTTTAATTTTTTGGTTCCTCTCTAGGTCTCTAGTGCTTCCTGAGTTATCTGGGTGCTTTTGTGGTCCATATTACATGTGATCCATATTGCTGGAGGAGTGTACAACCTTTTCTAATTATGGTTGCGGGGGGGGGGGGGGGGGGGGGGGGGGTTTAATTCTTGGCATGTGTTTGTTTGTAGTTCTATTGGATATTTTATGATGGGTTGCTTTTTCCATATTTCTCTTATTATTTGTTTCTTCTTAGCTGTCATCATTTGGTTGCTGTATTTTAGCTCCGGGCTACATCTTTTAGATCTCATCTTTAATGCTGTCGCCTGGAGGGTTTTAGACTTGAGCTATGATTGCAATGCTCATGGTGCTGAGAGTTTATCCAATTAGTGCTCTCTTTTCTTCAAGGTGCAGGTTTGGACTGCTGGGGATTTTTGTGCTGGTTTTTGTTACAGATCTATTTTCATAATTTATGATTTTGATGATGGCAAACACTCTTATTTATCTACAACTGCCTTATTTACTGACATTTTAGGTCCACAAGATCATACTTCTACTAGAACCAACTCAAGATTGGGTAGATTATATCAAAGTCAATTTGTACCTTTTTCCTTTCTTGAGTCTTTTGTAATTATTGTGGCTCCTGATGCTAAGTAACTTTGTACACACACACCTTAGAAGAATTTCTGATAGTTTCCTATAGTTTACTATTTTTGGCAACATCGTCCGGGATGATATTTATATCGGCTTGGATGATCAGTTCAAACCCTGATTAGGGTATCATCCTTGTTAAGGAAACTATCATTAAACACGTCATCCAGGATAATTTTGTATCAACCAGGATGATAAGATCAAATCAGAAAGAATCTAACACCAAATCTATTTAGGAATTACTTATTTTTTGACATCGTCCTGGTGAATCAGCCTGGCCTATCAGGATCGGCCTAGCCGATCCAGCACAATTTTTCTTATATAAATATGGCTATTAATGAAAGCAATTAATGGTCATTTGCACGATCACATCGGCCGGGCCGATCGCAAAATCATCCGGGCCGATTTGACATCGGCCAGCTTCTTTTCTGATGTTCAGGATAATTTTCCTCATATTTGAGCTAATCATCCATGAAGATATCCTATCGTCCTGGACAATATCCTATCATCCTGGATGATATGACCAAAAATTGTCTAATCATCCTTAACCGACCAGGCTGATTAAACATAAGTTACGCAGATTGGCTAGGCCGATATTTATATCAGCTTGGATGATAAAGTCAGCAAGTTGCATTAATGAGCTCATTTTGAGTTCTTCTATTTAAGCTTTGATAAGGCTCTTTGTAAGTATCTTTGGCATCCATTATAGCTTCATTCTTTTGGGGAAAACTTGAAGAGAAAGCTTGAAAGGGAGTGAGGATTGGGTGAAGTTTGAGAGAGGGAGAAGATCCTATGAGGGGGGACTCAAGCGAGTGTGGAGGGGGATTCCACATGAATCCTCCAGCAGACTTACACCCTAATACGGTCGTATTCAAGGCTTGTTTTGAGGAAAGTTCATAGAAGAAGAAGATCTCTTTGGTGTCAAAGGACCCTACGACTCCACCGCACAGGAGAAGGTGGAAGTGATTTTGTAAGGGTTTCTCTTCCTAGCTGTGGGGGCTAAAGGAGAGTCACTTAGTTTAGTGCAATACTCGGAGGGTGACTCCGAGGAGTGGACATAGGTTAAGGTTTGACCGAACCACTATAAATCTGGTGTATTCTTTTGTTTATTATTTCCGCATTTAGTTTTTCGCATTTAGTTTTATCTGTGGTGAACCTTGGTTTGTATGTTTGATCAAATGATTTATTTTAAAATATCGGTTCACCCCTTTTTGGTTAGCCTTGGGATCAGTTCTTAAAAGCTTAACATCCCTAACAAACTTTTAAGTGGTATAAGAGCAGGATTCATAGAAACAAGTTTTTTAATGCTTTTGAATTTTCAATCCATGGCTAATTTTTGTAATCGTAATATTATGGAAGGTTATTCAATCACCAGACCACCTTTATTTAAAAATATTACATATCATTTTTGGAAAATTCGCAAGACTACTTTCTTGCAATCGATTGATTTTCATATGTGGCATATGATTTTAACGGGTTATTCATTACCGTTATGGGTTTTAGATGGAGTTAAAACTAATATTCCTTGTAATCAATGGAATATGTAAGAACAAATCAATGCTCAATTGAATGCAAAATCTTTAAATTACTTTTTATGTGCTTTAGGTTATGAAGATTTTATGTTAGTATCCACGTGCACTACTAGTAAGGAAATTTGTGATAAACTATATACCATATATGAAGGCACTAGTGAATCAAGCAATCCAAGTTGAATATGTTAATGTATGATTATGAAATGTTTTCCATGAAACCTTAAGAAACAATCTTAGACATGTATTCTAGGTTTACTGAAATTGTGACATCATTGCATGCTTTAGGTTAAGAATTTTCAAATTTTGAAAATGTCAATAAAATTCTTCTTTGTCTACGAAATAAGTTTGATGATAAAGTTGTTGCCATTTATGAATCAAAAGATTTAAATGAATATTTTGTTGATAATTTGATTGGCTCACTCATTGCCTATGAGTAAAGTTTGGGTCAAAGACTTTTAGATGCAGGTGAAATAATAGTGCTAAACGCTGAAAACATGGAGGAAAGTGGCTTAATTGGTGTAAAAAATAATGACTTGTTAAGAAAATTAAAAAGCTCACCAAAGCATAAGCCTCAACAAAAGTGAAATAAAGGTAAAATTGGTAAGAATATTAAGATTACTTCTGACATTATTTTCATTGGATGTAGAAAACCTAAATATATGAAAAATCAGTGCCATGATTTGAGAACTCCTCTAGGAAAAGAAAATGGAAAAGCAAAGCAAATTTTAAAATGACCAAATAATGGAAAGCAAAAAATCTCTTGGGGAGACTTAGCTTTTGAATCATCTTATCAGGTGCAAGATGATGTTTAAATCATTGCTTGTATTTTTTTTTTTTTTTTTTTTTTTTGTTTGCAAGTTTTGTTATTTTTTTGTGTTTTTTTGTTGTTTGGGATTTATTCTTTTTTCATCCTTTCTTTCTTTATTTTCTTTTTCTTCTTCCTTAAATTTTAATTGTGTCTTTACTTTTTCTTTTTTGTCAACACACTCATCACCATCCTTTAAAAATTAAAAAAAAAGGGATTAAAAATTTAAAATGAAAAATCTACCTCCTATTTTTTCTTGAATTCTTATATAAGTTGTGGTTGGCTTCTATAAAAATAGTCAAAGGAAGGAAACTCATGATTTTGACTCTCAATATTAATTTCCTAAAAGAGGTTATTATACTTTTGATTTAAAATCTTCATCATATTTTAAATTGGATTTTGAAACTAAACTTTTTTCATCTCCCTAAATTTTATCTATCGCATAGGAATCTTTCACATGTTGTTGAATCTACCTAATAATTTTCCTAATAAAGTACTTCGTTGTGTCAATAAAAAGGTAGCATGTTTTTTAAAAAAAAGGCCAATGAAGACAAATCGAAAGATGCGCAATGACTCAAAATTGAGAAAGATACACAAAGTGTATAAAAAGAAAAAATGCGCAAAGTGTGCCAAAAAACTGATAAGAGGCATAAAATGAGCCCACAAGGAGTATGATTACCTATTATATTTTATTCAAAGCTTTAAAAAGACCTTGATATTTTTTATGCTTGAGTTTGAAAATCATGATTCCTGATTCAACAATTCGTGCATTAATCTTCTATTAGATATATTTTATAAAAGGAGTTCTAGAAAAATTAGTGTTTCTTTTTCTAATTTATTCCTAGATTTATATATTAGATTAAAAAGTTTTTGATCCTTTAAAAAGAACTTGAGCTTGGACTATCAATTTCAAAATTTCTTACCTTTATTGGATTTTGCGTTGTCAATCCATTTCTTATCAAGTTTTTTAAAAATTAAGAGGTAACTTTTTTTTTAAGACTTTATGTGCCCCTTCTCTTTTTGATATTGTCAAAGGGGGAGAAACATATTGTTGCATTTGTACCTTTTTCATCTTTCAAAAATAAAAAAAAATAATAAAAAAAAAACAAAACAAAAAATTTTGATCTCCCCTATTTTTTAAAAGTTTTATTTTAGTAAGGGGGAGATTAGGAGAGCATGATTTCATTTTTACAAATTCAACCAGTAGGAGAACATGATTTCTTTTTTACAAATTCAACCAGTAATGTTTGCCATCATAGAAAAGGGGGAGATTGTTGTGGTTCTATTTTCATAGTTTATGATTTTGATGATAACAAACACTTATTTCTCTATTACTGCCTTATCTGACATTTCAAGTCCACAAGATCATACTTCTACTAGAACCATCTCAAGATTGGGTAGACTAGATCTGAGTCAATTTGTACATTTTTCCTTTCTTGAGTCTTTTGTAATTATTGTGGTTCCTGATGCTAAGTAACTTTGCACACACACACCTTTGAAGAATTTATGACTGTTCCCAAGAGTTTACTATTTTTAGTAACATCATCCGGGATGATATTTATATCGGCCTGGACGATCTGTTCAAAAACAGAAGCCCTGATTAGGGCATCATCCTTGTTAAGGCAACTGTCATTAAACACATCATCCTGGATTATTTTGTATTGGTCAGGATGATAGGCTCAAATCAAAAAGAATATGCCACCAGACCTATTTAGGAATTAATTATTTAGGGACATTATTCCGGTGGATCATCCTGGCCTATCGTATCGGACTGGCCGATCGAGCACAATTTTTCTTAAATAAATACGACTATTAAGGAAAGTAATTAATGGTGATTTGCATGATCACATCGGTTGGGCCGATCGTAGGATCATCCTGGCCGATTTGACATTGGCCAGCTTCTTTTCAGGGCGATGTTCAGGATGATTTCCCCATATTTCAACTAATCATCCAAGATGATATCCATCGTCCTAGATGATATGACAAAAATTTTCTAATCATCCGTAACCGACCGGGCTGATTGAGCATAATTTACCCGGATCAGCCAGGCTAATATTTATATTGGCCTGGATGATAAAGTCGACAAGTTGTATTAATGAGCTCATTTTGAGATCTTCTATTTAAGCTTTGATAAGGCTTTTTTTAAGTGTCTTTGGAAGCCATTGTAGCTTCGTTCTTTTGAGGGAAACTTGAAGAGAAAGCTTGAAAGGGAGTGAGGATCGGGTGAAGTTTGAGAGAGGGAGAAGATCCTGTGAGGGGGAACTCAAGAGAGTGTAGAGGGGGATTCAACACGATTGCTCTGGCAGACTTGCACCTTAATACCGTCAGATTCAAGGCTTATCTTGAGGGAAGTTCACAAAAAAAGAAGATCTCTTTGGTGTCAAAGGACCCAGCAACTCCACCGCACTGGCGAAGGAGGAAGTGATTTTGTAAGGGCTTCTCTTCCTAGCTATGGGGGCTAAAGGAGAGAAACTTAGTTTAGTACAATACTCAGAGGATTCCTCCGAGGAGTGGACGTAGGTCAAGGTTTGATCGAACCACTACAATTCTGGTGTGTTCTTTCCTTTATTATTTTCGCATTTATTTTTTCGCATTTGGTTTTATCTATGGTGAATCTTGGTTTGTATTTTTGATCGAATGATTTATTTTAAAATATCGGTTTACCACTTTTTGGTTAGCCTTGGGACCAGTTATTAAGGCCTTAACATTCCTAATGAACTTTCAATTTTAATGGGTTTCTAGGAAACTCTGACTATGGTCTCTATTTACATAGGCTGTTGGATAGGAATCTGTTCCATGTTAGCTATTGGTTTTCCTTTGTCCTATCTTTCTATTTTTTTTTTTTGAAGAATTTCCAGCTTGTTGAGGGGGGCCTTAAGCTGTTCTATTTTTGTGTTGGGTTTCTACTATTTGTCTGTTGTACCTATGATTTCGGTTTTTCTGGTAGCTTGATACTTTATCCTTGTTTGGTGGTGCTACCCTTAGCTATTGTGGTTTTTTAAAAGTTGGTTTGTCTATGCACCTGAAGGTTGGATTGAGTGGCTTGTGGATTACCTTGATGAAGCTTCTATTTCTATTTTAATCCTGAGCTCTATCAGTCTAATTACCTATTTTTTCTTTCACTGGTGCTTTCAATTAGATATGTTTTTCTACAGCAACTTTGATCATTTCTCTATCATTTTTATTATTTGTTTTCTATATTAACGGGTTTAATTATTCAATTTTGTACTTCACCCGTTGGCTCTGTAGTTATTTTTTTTTACAGGTGAAAATGACTTAGATCGTATTAAAATTTTTTACAGAGAGATCGAGCTTTCATTCATATCCTTTATCTTTCTTTTTGGATGCTTCTCTGTACAATCAGTAGATTGTTCTTAGGGTTTTTTGTACTCCTTAGTGGAGATTATCGGCTCCTATGTTTTTTTATTTATTTATTTTTGTAGCTCGTTGGAGCAATAGTTAGCTGATCGTCTCCGTAAAGAACTTTGTAATCACTTTTTTATATTAATGTGTAAGCCCCTCTGAGGGTTTTAACAAAAAAAAAGTTTAGCTACAAGGGCAAAGTTTTCCTCAAATCTATCCCATTGATTTAGTTATTCCCCTTAGTACAAGTCTAGCATTATTCCTCACTACTATTCCAGAGTCATTTATCTTTTTTTTTTTTAAACCCACTTTATTCCAACCTCACTCTGGTTCTCATGTCTCTTGACAAGTTACCATACATCATTTCTAACAATTTAGTTAGGTCTTCTTATATTACTAGGATAAGGAATTTATCAACTAGGTCTTGATCTTTGTTGGTTGTTTCTTTCATTGAGATAAAGGCTGAATGACTAACATCCTTTCTATTCCATGCCTAGTTCCAACTCCTTCAGATGAGACTCCTAAAATAAATTCAAAAGGATGACTAGAAAAATATTTCTAATCTCTTGGCAATTTTTCTTGAGGTTCTACTTTATCTCCTATAACAACAGTTTTTACCCCTTGAAAGACCTCCACTTCTTCTTCTTCAGGTGTAAGTTTAAATGTCTTATCTGAATCATCAAATGCCACATGGGTAGACTCTTCTACTTTTATGGTCCTCTTATTGAAGATTCTATAGGCATTACCTACAAATGAGTAACATAAGATGACACCTTCATCATACATGGGATCCAATTTTTCTAAGGGTTATTTTTCATGGATTAATATGAAGCATCTACAACCAAAGACATGCAAGTAGGAAAGGTTGGGTATCATACCATTAATGATTTCATAAGGTGTCTTATTAATTTTTGATTTAACATTAATCCTATTTAAAATATAACAAGTAGTATTCATTACTTTTACCCAAAATTACCTATTAAATGACAATGTAGCTAGCATTGCCCTAGAAGTTTCCACTATGGTTCTATTTTTTTTTCTTTTTAGCTATTCCATTCTACTAGGGTCCCTAAGGGCAAAGAAATTATGTTCTATTTCTATATCTTAATAGAATGATTCAAACTTATCATTCTCAAACTCTTCACTATGATCACAATAATTTTTTGAATTTTTACATCCTAATTTTTATTGAATCCAAGTGGTGAATGTTCTAAATACCTCAAATTTCTCACTCTTATATGCTAAGAATTTAATGCAAGTAAATCTAGAGTAGTCATCCAATATTATAAATACATATGTCTTTCCTCATAGGTTGAATTTACTAACAGGTCCAAATAGATCCATGTGAATGATTTCATTTGGCCTTGATGTGTTTATGTCTTTCATTTATGAAATGAAGATCTTATTTTTTTCCTTGTTGGCAAGCATTACATAGGTTTTTTTTTTAATTAAAACCCATGGAGGGGCCTACACGTTAATATAAAAAATAGGTTACAAAGTTCTTATGGGAGACCATCAGCTCACTAATGCTCTTACTAGCTACAAAACAAAAGAAATGGAAGCCTATGAGCCAATTCTCTCCAATAAAAAATTACAAGGAATCCTAGTTACATTCTAAAGATGTTATAGCCAAGCATCAAAAAAAGAAAGATATAATTATTAAAATTAAGCCCAATCCTTCTATAAAAAAATAGGAAAGCATTCCTAATCAGCTCCGCCTGCAAGGAAGAAATGATGCAAAAGAAAAAACTAAACCATAATAAGATATTAGTAGAATAATTTCCAAAAAAGGAGATGGAGCTTGAGAAATAGAAACAAAAAACAAAATTTTTCCAAGAAGAACCACTCTTAGAATTTAGACTAATACAGCTCAGTATACTCTAATTAATAGTAGCCTCATTAGGAGAGTCCACAAGCCACTCAATTCCACCAGTGGAGCCATCCTAACTAAGCGCCTTTAACTTAGTAAGCCTTTAACTTGATACCTCGTTGATATTCCTAGGATTCTTCATGCTCACATGAAATAGTCTCCTATGCTAGAGCCAATATTCATTAATTATAGTTTTTAGGCATAATGAATTTAAATATTTAATGCATTTCAAGTCTAACATATAAATATTGTTCATCCATTTTTCTTTTAGCATAAGTTTTTCATTTAAACTAATAATGTATTTGGTGGAAATACATTTTACATCAAATCCTTTAACATAATTAACTTATACATAACAAGTTATATTCTAAATTATCGACTAATAAAATATTTTTAATTATTAAGTGTTTGGACTTTCCAATTATACATGAGTCCACCACTTTCCTAAAGGTGTTGTCTCCTAATATCATCTTGCCTCCTGACCAGGCCTCTTGACCAGGCCTCCATTGTAAAGAATGTCTTCATATCATAACTCTTATGCCTCGAATATCCATTGTCTAGGTACTACATGCTTTTTATAGGTCTTTTGTGAGAGCACCCCTGTAATGTCTTTTAAATGTTAGATTTGGGAACCCAAGTGAGTTTGTCTACCCTTATGCTTGAATGAATGACATGAATGCATTTTATACTACGATGCATGTTATTTTGGCCTCTACACTAAGTGTGTCCTACAGTGGATAGTGCATGTGTAGGCTATAAGTCCTAACATGCCACAAGAGTAATACCTTACACCAAGGAATGTGTTCACTAACCTATGTGGTTTATGGTGCCTCTTCCTAAGTTTATGTGATGCATGTTGTATTGAGGGTTTGTGCCATTAAGCTTGGGAAGGTGATGGTTTATTATCCTATAGTGTAGTAATTTTTCTCTTAAAAACATAATTGCATTTTCATTGCTTGTTAATTCAAGTTTTAGTGCATGCTTAGTACTATCTAATTGACAACCAAGTTCTTCTAATTTCTTAAATTTCTTTTATAGCTCAATATGTGATGTTTTCAGTTAATTGTGTGTATTATATTGGTCAATATGCTTCTTATTTAATGGATCAAACTAATCTAGTAAAGTCATATAATTTCTATCTAAAATAGAGTGCTTGATAATTAAACTAGCATGCTCTTTTTGCAATGTAGAAAATTCAGAATTAAGACTAGTAAGCATGTTCTTAAGCTTCCTACAAGAATCATTAATTTTTTAAAGAAATAATAAAAAAAATTATAAGAGAGTGGACATACCTCATCTTGATCAAATTGATGAAGATTATCTTTAGCTATAAGACACAAGTTTTTTACCTCCTACTCTTCTACTTCTTCTTATGATTCTAAGGCAGAGTCGGCTAAAAAGCTTTTTATGTCTTTTGCTTACCCATCTTATACTTTGGCTTCTCTCCACCCTTCTCCTTGTTTGTGTATTATCTTTAGGTTAGGGCTGTTAGCTCGAAGGTGGCCTAGCTTCCTTCTCTCAATGCAAATTATATGACATGAAACTTTAGTAGAATTGGTGCTTTTACTATTGCTTTAATTATTTTGATCATGCCTCTATTTTCTTTTCAGAACATCTTAATCTGGTGCATTATTAAGGAAATTTTTTTCATCTTCATCTATTATAGAACTATCACTGTTAGAATCACATGTTTTTAGCTCTATAGTTGTCTCCTGCATCATTTTTCCATTGACTCACTAACTCACTCCTTGGTCATAAGCAATGATTGACCCAAGAAAATTGTCAATGGAATAAACATTTAAGTCTTTAGATTTAGTGCTTGCAGTTTTCTTGGCATCACAAGAACTAGGTAAACAACACTGAATCTTATTAACTTTTTCAAAATTTGATAGTTCCCTACCAAGTGCATATAAAGATGATATTATTTGGGTAAACCTAGTGTACATTTCAGATACAATCTCGCTAGGTTCCAATGAAAAATGTTCATAGTCATGCAAGAGAATATTTAGCCAAAACTCTTTAACTTTACTAATTATGTTATAGGTGATACACAATCTATCACAAATCTCTTTGCCGGTAGTGCACATAGAAACACACATATAGTCTTTGGATTATAAATTACAAAAGAAATAATTCAGACACTTAGCATTTAACTATGTGAGTTTCCAATCCTTATTACACCATTTAGTAAATAGAATATAAGTTTTAACACCATTAACTACATGTGATGGAAGTGAATACCTAGTTTAAATTATAAGCCAAATTCTTAAGTCAGTAGATTAAAAAAATGTATACAAGCATAATCTCCAAAAATTGAAAGGGATATATTCAAATAAAAGTGGACAAGACAAACAATATCCCTCCACTGAGTTATGGTTTGAAAAATGAGCAATTAATTAATTTTTTAAAAGTTTTTTAAAACCTTATTTTTCAAATCCCTCTAAAACACCACTTGAAAGTTCGTGAAGGTTAATAAACCTTAATGAACTAGCCCAAGGCTCACCAAGAGGGCGAGGGGGGGAATTGATTCTTTTTTTTAAAAAAATTAACTTAAAAATAATAATAATAATATTTTTCAAAAAAATATTTTCAATAATTGAAAATACCATAATCTAATCGTTTGTGGAAGCGAGTAATTTTATAAAAAATATTAAAGTATACTATAATGAAATTTTTAGCTATATGATGGAGCAATACTCAGTATTTTTACTACGCAAATATAAAAGGAAATAAAATGTGGGAAATGTAAAAGAATGTAAAGAAAAAAGCATACCAAAGTTGTTTGTAGTGTTTGGGCCAATCTTGCCTTTGTCTACTCCCCACAATCTTCCACTCTGAGAATTTCAACTAAAATAAAGTGACTCTTCTTTTGCTTCTAAAGCAAAGTGGAGAAGCCTTTACAAACTCAATTTTACTAAACCTTTAATGTTATAGAGTGTCGTACGCCATATCACAATACTGATGATGGCAGCAGACTTTAACTCATTTTTGTCCCTCTTGAAGAAGGTAAAGAACCTCAGCTTTTTTTTCTTGCTACTGGAGAAGGCAGAAAACCTTAGGGACTAGACTAAGAAGCCTCCCTCCTTAGAGAACCTCCAAAAGACTCACCAAAGCCAGAGGAGTATGAAGGGTACAACTAGCCCATAGTAACCTTTTGATCCCGTCACAACACTTCTCCCTTAAGCTCAAGCTTACCTTCTCCTTCCTCTATCACACCCTAATTTTCTTCATAAAAGTTCTTCTCTTAGAGTTCCTCCTTCAGTCACACATTCCTGTCTTAATTTTCAAAAGAAACTTAAGATATAGCTTCTTTTAATAGGATTCAAAAAACTCTAAAAATTCATGTTAACCGTCACTATTTATACAGTACGATCCAAGTTTGTATATTATGATAAGTTCAAAATTAGTCCCATCTAGTATGATGTGAACAATCATTCAAAATAAACTATTCAAATTTTATGAACACATCATACAATATGATCTGTAGATCTTTTATTATAACAGTTTTATTTCCTTTATTAGTATAAGACAAATCCTGCGATGACTTAAACTCATATATATTAATCATCCCATGTCACTCTCTTCATATAGTACAGTTAGTTCATTTGAAGTAGGTCATCCAATTTGATATGAATATTTGATCGTACTATATGATAATACAGTATGATTATTTCCAAATACATAGTTTTGTTTATTACGATCTCTAGAACGACCAATTTTAGTCTTTACTAATTTTATAGAACAATCAACATCATATAGTACGATCAAATATTTTTAATTAAACCATAATTTATTAACTAATTATGGTGGTTAATCTTAGTAAGATTTCAAATATTCGTATAGTAAGATTGAGATCGTACTGTACAATTAGTTCAAAAATCATATTAAAAATCTTACTTAAATTAATCTGGCGGCTAGATTTTTATATCATAACAAATTATACAATATGATCAAGATTATACAATATGATTAGTTCACAAGAACTAATTTTAATAATTAGCTATTAAGTGTAATCTAGATAACATATCATATAATACGATTGAAAATCATACATTATGATTTGTTAAAAAAAGTAACTTACATCCAATTTGACCATACACACACATCCAATTTGAAGTAGGTCATCCAATTGTGTGTGTATGGTCATCCAATTCCATGCACTCTTATGTGGCAATACTCAAGAAGAAAAAAAAATTAAACAAAATAAAATTGACTCTTTAATATCCTATTCTTGCCAATCCAAAGTCTTTAGCAATCTTTAGTTATGTACACCTTACATGAAATGTTAGTGCTCACAGATAAATAAAATATCTAAATTATTTTGTGAGAAAAGTAAGAATTCAATAAATAAAGTTTATCATCATTAAAATAATAGACTAGGGATCCTAAATTGTAAGTATAATATGGATGTTTGATTAGTGTAATTTTTGGCATTTTTGCAAGCTTGAATTATAACCTTGTAAAAGGGAATAGATGTTTGGCTAGTGAGAGAAACTTTCGTTTCACTAGTGAGAGAAATTCCTTTTTTTTTCAATTTTCTCATCTTTCAACATTTTGGCAAAATTTTCACTGATGTCAGAGGCGACATTTACGTCTTCTGAAAATCACCAGATTCCTTCTGTTCTTCTTAATGGTGCATCCTAGTCTGCTATTGGATCAATTGATTGGAGAAGAATTGTTAAATCTATCACACTGGTTATAATAGAACCTCTCTTAAAACCTATTATAAAAGTATCTCCTATTATTGGCAAAGGAAAGGGTGTTGACATTACTAATTCTACTCAACCCCATGTCAATTCTAGAATTGCAAATGATTTTGAAGTGTCCTCTTCTGCTGGTTTGAAGCTCTTAGTTGATAGATTTGGAAATGCTAGAGCGGGCTCAATTGAGATAAATGTTACTTCTTATAAGCCTTCTAGTGTTTCTTCTAATGCATAAGGGAAGGAAGTAAACATAAATTCATTTATTGATCCCCTAATGGACAACGCAATTGACAATCCCTGGGCAAAGTGACCTAATATCAAAATAAAATTTTTAAGAGAAAAATGAATATTTTCAGAAGATGGTGTAGTCATCAAATTGCATGAGCTTAGAGTGATAGCGAATTCAGAAAAGCTCTAATATTATGTAGTGGTTAAAGTTTTTGGGAATGATATTCCTATCTATTTGATTGCTGACGAACTGTGTAAACAGTGGCTTCATTTTGGTAAATTTCACCTAACTTTTCTTGGGTAATGGGTTTTGTGCTCGTTCTCCTCTCTTGAAGCTAATGATAATGTTTTATCTGGAGGGCCTTGGTATGTGAAGGGTCATATTGTGGGTATTGATAAGTGGTTTTCTCAATTCTCTCCAAATTCCTTGAAGGGGTTAACATCTCTAATTTGGTTAGAATGCCACACCTTTTGTTGATGTGCTGTAATGAAGTAAATGTGGAAATAATTGCATCTATTTTAGGAACTCCTTTATGGATTAATGGGAATATGTTTTAATAGGGGAGAAGGAAGTTTTCTTGGGTGTACGTCCGCATGGCTCTTGATAATTCTGTAGGAGAACATAATGTTTTTTTTCTGGATGATTTAGTGGGTACCGTTGAGGCTTCAACGTATGTGGGACATCCAGATTCCTTGGAGGAAAATGTCAATGATTCCATGACTGTTAAGGTTTTTTCTGATGTTAATTTTGATATTCTTAAAGTTGATAATATGTTTAAATTTTTAACTCATGTTGTGATGATAAAGTCCCTAAAAATGATTTAAAATGTACTTTGGTATAGGTTGATGAGATAGAAGAGGCAGAGGTTGTTGAAGATGGAAGTAAGTCTTCTATTTCGGATAGAAGGAGGATTGCTAGTAATTCTGGTAGGAAGAAATTTAAGCTTCAAAAGGACCTTAGGTCATTGGGTAAAGCAAATATTCTTCAACATAATAGGAAAGGTGATGTGCCTTTTTGAGGTAGGAAATGGAGTAATCCCAATTCTTAACTTTAATGTCTTCCATTGCCTTTTGGAATTGTAGTGGGGCTAGGAAAAGTGAATCCTCCCATTATTGAAGGAGTTTTTGAAATAACATGATGTGTTTTATGTTGGGCATGTGGAAACTAAGATTTATACTATGGATAGATTTAAGTGAAACAAATTAATTTGTTGCAATTGGGACTTCTTTCTTTTTCCTGCTGAAGGTTTACCGGGAGGAATTATGGTTAGTTGGAGGAATGATATGGCTTCTTTTTTGATTTTAGAAGCTTCTTCTCAAGTCATTGTTGGGGAGCTAAATATTCTCAATAGAGGTATGTGGCTTATTTCTTCGATTTATGGTAGTAGAGATTCTTATAAAAGAATGGTCTTATGGAGTAAACTTGAAGAGCTTTTGAGGTGTCTTTAGAGATCATAAAGGCAGATGTTTGTGTGCTTTTGGAGTTAATTGTCTGCATTGGGACTCGGCACAGTTTGAGCTCTTTTTAATTTTCTATGTGAAGAAGATTGTTAAAGATTGGATGCTTAAGTATAAGGATATCATCGTTGTGGGATTTAATCATAATGTTATCAATTTTGTTCTTTTTAATAAAGAGGCTGTCAAGGAGGAAGACCAAAAGCTTGAAGATTTTTCTTTTCTCTTAGATTTTAATCAAGTTTTATTTCATTTTGCAAATATTAATTATAATAAGTTAGCTTATTTTTGTGCTAACTATGCTCGTTCATTGGTTTTTTTTTTTTTTTTTGATGACTTAAGTTGTAATAAGATTCCACCTCTTTTTATTTCTTTGTTAAAGGAGGATTCTAATTGTGGATAAATCACTTAGTTCTTTGTATATTTTCTTATTATAAAACTGCATTATGAATTTCTTAAAAAATATATATATTATAAACTTTTTCATTTATACTACTTCTAGATCATGATATATTGTCAATTATTTTAGTATTTTTAAATTATTAATTTTTACTTTGGTTAATCATTTAATCTGAGTTATAAAAATTTTATTTTCTTAAGGACAAGCAAGAGTTTAAGTTGGGGAGAATTTGATGAGTGTAAATAATGTAATTTTGTACGTGTTAATACTTTTAGTAAAAAAGTGTTATTTTAGTTGCATTTTGTAGGAAAAATATACAAAAGGAACCAAGTTCTAAGTATCATCGAGCACCATGGCTTCTAATAAATCAACGTCATACCACCATTAAAGGCACCGCTATAATTCTACACTATTAACATAGAGGCATTGACTTCTCTGTTGGATAGTGCCATGACACCTAATGGTCTGCTTTGCAGTGCCATATTCATTATCTTAAAGCACCGCGGCACCATAATCTATCATGACTTAGCACCAAACTTGCCATTCTGGCATGCAACATGAAAAAGTCAGCAATGCTATGGTATAGCAATTATAAATTCCAAATGACACGATGTGTCCATTAAATAATATGACTATTCACTAAGTAGTTGATCAACATCATTAGGAACCATGATGTAGAATAAAAAATAGTGCAATAACATTAGTTTATTTTATTAACATTACAGTGCCAATCTTTCAAGCATTATAGCGCTAGTTGCCTAATTTATTTTTTCCTATAAATAGTCATTATGTTATTTTTGTAGTTTACTTTCGTAACATGTAAAATTTCAATAGTTTTCAAAGTACTTCATTAGATCTATCTCTCTCTCCCCCCCTCCCTCTCTCTCTCTCTCCCTCTCTCTCTTTCTCTCTCTCTCTCACTCTAGGGGAAACCCATTGAGGGGCCTACTCATTAATATAGAAAAATGAGAAAATGGTCCTTAAAGGGCCCTCAAGCTCCCTACTGCTAGAAAGAGCTACAAAAAGAAAGAAAATAAAACCTATGAGCTCGAGGTCCCTGTTATCAAAAGGTACAAAAAAATCCTAGAAACATACTACGGTGCACAAGAACAAGCACCCAAAAAATTTTAGAGCAACAAAAAGCAGTGACCAGAACCAGCTTCCCTTCCAAGATACAATCAATATGCTCACCTGTAAAAGAGGGATCCAATAAAACAAAATATTACACTAAAAGCTAGAAGACAAAATAAAAATATATTAGATTATAACAGTTATCATTGCACAAAAAAAGCCCAAAAAGCCATCCAGATATTACTCCAAGTGAGGCTGAAAACCAAACAACAGCACAAATACCCAACCAAACATCCACAAAGATGATATCATAAGTAAATACAGAGAAAAACAAAGGAAGCTAACCCTCAAGTCGGAACAGCAAAATGCCCAAGCAGAGCAAGAGAACTCTAGGAAAGCTGATAAAGCACAAGCTCCTCCAAACCAAAGGAAAAATTAGTAAGGCACCATTACACCACAACCTCATAAAATAACTTAGCCTCCAATAAATTAAGCACAAGAAACATAGAGACAATCCCCATATATTAATGGTCATGAAGAAAAAAATCCAACACACACAATATTAATAAACACACTCTAGGAAAAAAAACTGAAGGCAGCTCTAAGAAGGCAAGTCTAGCACAGACCCCACCAAGCCCAAGGGCAATAAAATGAAATGCTAGAAGCAACACTCCCAGAGCAACCAAAAACTAGAGGCAAAAAACTTCCAAGAACTAGAACAGGTAGATACCAAATAACACCCAATACCAAATAAGCTGTGATGAAATAAACCACAATAGGAAGCCAAGACATAAAAGACACAGATAATCATGCTAACAAAAGACCAGAAGAGGGACAACACCAAAACAGGTTAACCAAAACCCACAAGCCCAAACCAACAACCACCAGCCAAGATAAGAAATCACAATAACCAAACCTAAGGTAAACAGAACCAAAAGCCCTAGCAACTTAGAGAGTAACACAGGGAAGATTAGCACCAGAAAATTCATAAAAATAAGCTAAACTGCAACCCCAATTAGCACAAGCATTCCCCTTCTTGAAGACATGATGAAAAGAATGGTTCAAAAAATTAAAAAAGTTCTTAATATCCCTCACAAGAAAAAATATCTCAGGGGAACAACTATTATCAATGACAGAATTTACGAAATGAAAGTTATAACTGATATTGTCCTCAATTTCAACATTAGGAAGCCCAAGATAAATACATATCTGAAGGCCTTAAAGAATGGCCAAAATATCAGTATAATTCACATCACCCTTATACACTGGACCAAAAAAGGCCACACATAACATACCATTACTATCTATGATTAGCCCACCACAACTTAAAGAAGAACCACTAATATCACCTTATATATTTAACTTATATAAACTATTGGGGGGCTTGATCCAACAAATTAGGGTAGGGTTATTAGCATTGAAACCAACCACCCCAATAATATCAAAAGTAGAAGCCACATAAAAATACTTTTTAAAGCTCTTAAAGGAAAGGAGATTGACAGAATAAAGAGACAAAACCCTGTACTTCACATTTTGAATAATCCTATGATGGTTCATAGTAACACCATTAAAGAGAGAATTTTTTCTATCCAACCCTAAATACCATATAATAAGAGAAGGAATAACATTTCTAATATGACCTTTACTCTTAATAAACCACAAATTAATCATGGCATAATGAGGCATTTTAGCATTAAAATAATTTAATTGAAACAAGTCTTCAAAATAAACTCAGTTTTTTGCGACTAAAGGACCAGAAATGAACACAAGATGTATATTTTCAACATGACAGCAACATTTACACTTCAAACGAAAAACAAAACCTCTTTTAATTAAGTTGTCATCGGTAGGAATAAACTTATGCAAAAGCATCCAAACCCAACCACCATAGTATAAGGAATACTTTTATGCCAGATCATAGAGAAGATATTGTCAGCATCCTTCTTAGTTCTAATAGTATGCCAGGTATCCTTTAATCTAAAACTACCATCATAAGACATATCACATAAAATTAAATCTTCAGAAGAAACATTAAGGGGAAGGTTCCAATTTTGTTGGATAATGAGATCTAGAATAATATTAGCAAGTTTATGATAGTCCCAA
Source organism: Dendrobium catenatum (assembly GCF_001605985.2). Taxonomy (NCBI): domain Eukaryota; kingdom Viridiplantae; phylum Streptophyta; class Magnoliopsida; order Asparagales; family Orchidaceae; genus Dendrobium; species Dendrobium catenatum. The sequence continues at coordinate 284,239 of NW_021320079.1, forward strand.
CAATTATCATTAATTAAGTGATTCACCATAATAGCCGCATTGGAAGAAGAGTAAAAAATAGATCAATAGACTTGCCTCCCAACCAACGGTCTTGCTAGAAATAATTATTACCACTACTAAGACACCAAGATATGAATGGTTCAATAGCCCATTTAACTTTGCATAACCTCTTCCATAGCTTAGAATTTACCTTAGTTGAAGGAACAGGTAGTGGTGTGTTTACCCACACAATATTTAGCAAACATGAACTTAGCCCAAAGGCTCACTCTAGCATGAAAGTTGTACCACAACTTGAAGGAAAAAGAATAGGCCAAATTGTTCATACTCATACAACCTAGGGCCTATTCCTCCAACACACCACAATAGTTGTCCCAGGAGGACCAAATAATTTTAGAATTGCTACTAGCTCCTTTCCAAAAAAAAATATTTAAAAGTCTATGAATTTTATTGCAAACAACTTGAGTGGGGAGCATACTTTGAAAAATGTAAACAAGCAAAGAACACAAAATACTTCTAATAAGAATTAATCTATCTCCAAAGCATAGAAAGCTAGAATCCCATGATAAAAGCTTATTTTGCACAGAGGTAATTAAATCATTAAAATGGAAAGTTTTATTTCTACCTTTAAAAAGAAGAACACCCAGATGCTTAATATGTAATTGAACATGCACAAAACCAATTAAATATTTTATAGCCACACTATGATTATAAGACATATTCTTAGGAGTGATAAAATAACACTTCTTTTTATTCATAGAAAGACCACTAACCATATCAATTGATGAAAAAAATACAAAATTTTATTAATCTAGTTAACCAAAGCATTAGTGAAAATGATAAGGTCATCAGCAAAGCAAAAATGAGAAATAGGAAAACCACCAAGAGTTCTAAAAAAATAGTCGGATTATTCTCAAATAGGTTGGAAAGACCTCTTAAAAAGTAATAAGCCGCCATAATGAAAAGGGAAAGAGAAAGAGGGTCACCCTGCCCTAAACAATGAGAGTATTTAAAAAAGCCATTGCTATTACTGTTAAGAATAATGGGAAAAAAAGAACCTTCAATGAAATTTCAAATGAGCTTAGTGAAAAAATAGTCAAAACCATAAAGATTCAAAATATTATAAAGAAATCTTGAATCAAGGTTATCATAGGCCTTAGATATATCAAGATTGAATATAAAATTGTCTCCTCTAACCCAAATGTCAAGATCTTGACAAAATTCATGGGCAAACAAAATATAACCAGTAATAGTGTGATCTTCCACAAAACCCATTCGATATGGAGATATAATTCTAGGTAACAAAGAAGTAAGCGGTTCAAAAGAATTTTAGAAAGTAGTTTATAAAAAACTATACACAGGATAATATGTCTAAACTCATTTTGATGATTAACAGAATCGTTCTTGGGAATGAGCATAATAGAAGTAGAAGTAAAAAACTTAGGAATGGAATTACCAACAAAGAAATCCAACATAGCCAAAAAAAGATCATTATTAAAATTATGCCTAGACTTCTGAAAGAACTTAGTGGTGAAACCATCTGGCCCAGCCATAAAATCCCCATTCATACCATGAACAATCTCTTTAACATCCTCAAAAGAGGGAGAGTTAGAGAGAAAAGAAGTATCATCAAAGGATATGAGGTTAGGAATAATAGTAGGATTATCAATATGAGCAGGACTAAAATTCTTATTGAATAAATTTTTGAAATTCATAACCGTTAAATTAGCAATCTCCAAGCTATCCTCAGTCACAGAACCATCGTCACGTTGAATTTTGTTAATACAATTTTTTGCCTTTTTGCTCTTAACCAAGGCATGAAAATATTAGTATTATTATCACCATCAACATGATGTAAAGCACCGGCCTTTTGTTTCCAAAAGGCCTCCTCCTAAGATTGCAATTTAAAAAGGCACTATTTAGAATCCCTCAATAAATTGAAGTTAGCATCAAAATGATTAAGTTGACAAATAGTCTTAAAATGGTTCACATGTTACTCAGCTTCAAAAAATTTTGTAAAAATATTTTTAAGAGTATTATGATTCGACCAATTTAAAACTTGCTAAAAATCCTTTCTATTTTGACCAAAGCCTCCTCCTACGAATGATAAAATTATCAGGATGAATCAAAGCTTGCCAACTATCCAAAATAAAACCCAAAAAAGAATCATGAAGTAACCACGTATTTTTTATTCTGAATTAAGAGCCAAAATTAAATTACTCAGTCTTGAGGTTGATAAGTAAAAGAGAATGGTTTGACAATGTCCTACTCAGATGCTCAACATTAATAGTAGTAAAAGCTTTAATCCCGGAATCATTAAAAGCACTCTTTATAGCTGCTGCCATAAATGACCCCGATTCAAATTGAATCTATTACCCGAAAAACCAATATCAATTAAATTACAATCCAAAATTATGTTATAGAAACCCTCCAAAGAGTAGTAGGAAGGGGAAACCCACCCTAAATGCTTAGATGGATAAGTAAAACTATTAAAATCAACACCGATAAGCCAAGCTAAAATATAGATACTATGAAAGTTACTAAGTTGATCCCATAAAATTTTCTTATTAAAATGAGAAGAAGCCGTATAGACAAAGGAAGCAACACATTGAAAATTAAAAACTTATACATTATAATGAATAAGTTGAGTGAAATCATAAATAACATAAATCTTAATTGGAACCTTCCAAAAAACCCAAATCTTATTAGCCACATTCAAAATAACATACTTAAAACCCAAAAATTGGGAAGTGCTAGCGAATTTAGCAAAAGAAATCAAAGGTTCAAGCAATACAAGAATAGAAACAATGTTAATATGACATAAATTCTTAACCCTCACCATAGAAGAATGACACCTAATGTCCCTAACATTCCAAATAATGTAATTATCCATAAAAATAGGCTTAATGAGAAGTATGTGAATAGGTAGATCTAGGCATTTGCAAAATAATAGTTTTCTTTTTTCCTTCCTCTCCTACTATTAAACTTGATAAAGCTGGTGTCATTATCATCTTTAGCAAAGCAATTAGCTATCATATCCATATCTTCAATATTAGTAAAAGCATCACTATGATAATGAGAGTTTAACGGAATCTTACTATCCTCACTAAATCCTTCTTGTCTCATTTCTTGTTGCAACTAGTCCTCTTTAATGATGTCGCCATCCTCCATATTAGATATGTTTCCTAAATCATTAACAACATTACCAACCACCTTACAATCATGGGCTTCCTTTTGAGAAAGAACATTCTCAGGCAGATTATTATTAGTAACAAAACATGTAGTGGAAGAAGAAGAGCCATTACTATGATTGATAATAGAAGGTAACATATGCTTTTCCACTTGTTGACAGTCACTATTAGAAATAGGGATAAGGGGAGGATTAACTCCCTGATTATCAATCGAATCTTTCTTAAAAAAAGAGAATTGTTCATTTTATATTAAGGTATAATGTTCCTCTATAGAACCATCCATATTTGTATCATTACCCTCTATCAGGGTAGGATTTGATCCCTCCTTAATAACCTTTTTTGATAAACATTGATATGCATATGAGAAACATTACTCTCAATCATAACAAAATTAGGCTTCACAATATAAAATTTAACCGAAAGAGAAGCATTCCCCTATGACGGTTTGGATGAGACTTTCTCCTTTCAAAGATTGGGATGCAACCAAAAGTACTTGTTCAACCCATGGATATGCATCTTGTAAAGAGAAAAAAAAGGTAAGTTTTCAATTTTTACTTGTTGAAAATGTCGATTCAATTCTAAGTAAATCCAAATTTACTTAGGATATTTTTTAGAGATATCCAATTTGACTAAAATGTGAGCCATAGAAGGCCTAGTAATATAAGTTGTAGCTTGATAGGTTTGCAGAGACCTACAAAAGATCAAAGATAAACCAAAAATTATCTAAGAGTTAAACAAATGGAGGCGCAAGTTTGGGAAAGAAAGCCAAATAGGAGCAATCAGAGATTCCTCCCGCACATTAAAATTTAGAGTCCATTTAAATAATCTCATTTAACAAGCTTGTATATAATAACATATTCTTGAGAAAAGTTGACTATAATCAAGATCATTATTCATTTGAATCACTATATGATGATGATCTAATAATCCAATGTTAAAGGACTCGAACAACTTGAGATTCAAAAAAAACATACTGATGACATCCAAGTTAGGCCTCCACAAAACCAACTTGCTGACCAAAGTATGAGCAAAAGGCATTGCAAGTTACGAAATAATAGAGTTTTCAGACATTAACGCTGGACACCCTTTAAAGGATGTATGCATAAAGGTAACTTTATAAGAACTTGAGGAAGCACCAAACAAAACCTCTTTAAAAGATAGTGATTTCCCATTAGGAAATGATGAAGGAGGTGGGATAGATGACACCGACGACATCATCTCAAGAACAAGAATAACCAAAAAAGACCTAAAAACAAAGTGAATAACACACCCAACAAGTGAAAAGGGAAGTAGATTGAATGAAAACCATGAAAAACCAAAGCCAGGAGAGAATGAGAGAGCTAAACCCTAAATCGCCTCAAAATTGCCTCGAAAGCCCGGAGACAGACATTGCAACTAGATGTCTTATGGTACTTCATTAGATCTCTCTTATCGTCAAATCTAAGAGAGACTACAGAAGTACTAGTAACAATCATTAAAGTGCTTAGTTAGTGTTTTTTAAAGAAATTCCAACATTATGAGAAAGAATAGAATAGACAAATTTATCCTTCTTATTTTTTTTATTCTCTTGTATTTTCATTCTATTATGATTTAAATGAAAATGACTTTTCTTTTCTTTTCTTCAATTTCTAGCTAATTCTTATATTTTAGATTTATGATATAGAAATAATATTAAGTATTAATGAAGATTCTTGTGCTCTAAAAGTGATTAGATGTTTTCAATATTACTCTGTTCATTATTTAATGCTCATAAAGGCCATATATGTAGTTAAAACCTTGTGTAATGTATATCCACGATGGAGGAATGCTATAATAACAAAAAAATATTAAAATAGTATGTTTTCATACCTAGATATATGATGTAAAATATGTTATATTCTTAAGGAGATGATATAATTGTAGGAGGTCGATAGATAATCTTTAGCCTAACAAGCTTGATAGTGATCTCTGGATGCATTTGCACTGAATCATATTAGAAAAAAGAATTTCATTAGAAAAGATATGCAATTTACATTCATTAATCCAAAACACTTTATTTAAATATTATCTCTATTATTTTACTATTTTATTTCAATGATTGATTCTCCATAACAAATAATTTTATTTTAATAGGATCATTTTGCAATTATAGTAAGTAATAGTAGTTGATTTCTAGAAAGCATACTTTCTCATGGGTTTGACACTCTACTTTGTCATTTTATTACTTGATTTGCCACGTATACTTTCATATATTAAGTGGGGTTTGCTATTTTTATATAACAAGAAAATCCTAAGCATAATAAAGGGGAGATAGATCCTTAAACATTTTTATAATTCAAAATTTCACTCCATAGTAAACCACTTCACATTACAATTATGATTTCTTATTTAAATTTAATTTTTTTTTTTAAAGGTTTTTTATGTCTAATGATTAGGAAAAGCTTTTAATAATAAGCTATTTAAACAAACAAAAACACAAAAAATATAACCATAACTAAATAAAAGAAAAATTAATTAACTACGCTAGCTCCTAAGTACACTTCTAGCCCAAATTATCTTAGCACAAATTTCAATAACTCATAGTCTAGTCCTTAGTGTGTTGAAGGTGTCTTAGTTTAAGTGTTTTATGGAATGTCTACCAGTTAACTTTTAGTAGATACATGATGAAATTATACATATCTCTTAGCTATATGATCTTTAAAAAAATGATGTCTAATATCTACATTCTTTATGTGAGAATATTGAATTGTATTCTTTATAATTCAAGTGACACTAGTATTATGACACAAGATTGGTATTATTTTTACATGAAAGCCCAAGTTTATAGATTTGTTGCATGAGCCAAAAGATTTAGGTGACATAACTCCCTAATACTATGTACTCTTCTTCAACAATGAGTAGAGCCACAATGTTATGTTTTCTATTTGACCAAGAAACTAAGAATTGCCTAATGAATTGAGAGGTTCTAGTAGTTCATTCCTATTAACTCTATACCATGTAATGTCTAAATCTTAAATGTTATGAGAGGATCCAGTGTCATTCATCTTATTCTGGAAGGCCCATTTGGTGCGTACTATGCTTTTGATCCTTAGGTGTGCTAACCAACTTAAATATCATTCCTAATAAATTAGTTTAGCTCTTCATACATGGCTAGGAAAAAAAAAATTTAGTTAATACTTGATCTAAATTTATTGGTTTTATCATAGAGATCAGAGTAGTGTAATTGACTTCTTTCCAAAGGACTTTCCTGTTTATAACCACTATTGATATTTCTTATAAGATAAGATCCTTTGGGTGACTAGATGAGTATCTCCATTCCCTAGGCAACAACTCCTGAGGGTCTTTTCTATCACCCATGTCAATAGAATCTACTCTAAGAGTAATCTGTACAACATCATCAAATTCTAAGATAGGATCAATACGTTTATCTAATTCATCAAAAATAATGTGAGTACACTCCTCTAGAACTAAAGTCCTTTTCTTATAGATCTTATAGGCTTTACCTAAAGAGGAATAGCCTAAGAACATTCGTTAATCAAAACCTAGCAAAAAACATTCCTAGAGGATATTTACCATTAATAATAATAAATATTTACTCGTAAAGACATGCATTTGAGAAAGGTTACGTTTCTTTGCCCAAAGAAACTCATAAAGTGTTTTATTCATTTTTTTTTTTTTTTGAAGAAAGCATAAAAGCTGTAATAAAGGTACTAAAAAATTGATTTACAACTTGCTAACATCTGACTTCTTCTCTAACAAGCTAATAAAAGAATAAGGGATTTTGCTCATAGCAACATTATCCCAAAGAAATGAATTAAAACATGCATAGTCATCACAAGGATATGCTAAATTATTACTCCCCCTATCAACACAATTAAAGATTACAAAATTAAAATCTTTTATGAAAGAGAGATCTATCGATTCATTACTTCCTTCCTCCACTACTTCCTTGATGAATTTGATTACATTCTTGTTGTCCCCTTCAATAATTAAACCTTTGTAATCCCACATCCATTCTTTGATCACATGCTTTAAAGAAAGGATGGACTGAAGTTCCAAGGCTGCTGAATCCCAATGAATAAGAGCATGCTGAAAGCCAATAATAACCTTTCATGATGATCTCTAAATACTCCTTTTATACCGGCCATATAGGATTATGTAGAGCAGCATCTATGTTGACTTTGATCCAATCAAGTGGAGGAGGGTGCCAAGTATTAAGCAACCTAGATGGCTGATTAGCATCCTTGATACCTGAGATTGAGCAGCTAAAAAATTTGTAGCCTGCAGTAATACTTACTGCATCTGAAGTAATCACACCATACTAGATGCTTTCCTCTCATGTACAAACAGATTCCTTGCCTTCCAAGATAGGTAATTGTGTAACAGAATAAACACACCATCCATAAGCATCCATAAGCTTTCAAAATCAATCCATCTATAGCAATCTTCCATAGAAAAGAATCTTGGAATTCCAAATCCCCACCTATTTAATACTTCCACCACCTAAATTAAATTCCTGCACCAATACACTATGTGATCAAGATCTTCTACCACCTCACATCCTCTAGGACATTTATCAAATCCTTGTAATCTTCTATAACATAGAAATTGGTTTGTTGGAATGGCATTATTGAACAACCTCCACAAGAATAAATTCACTTTAGGATTTAATTTTGCCTTTTCAATCCATCTTCAAGTAGTCTAGCCTGATTTGTCTGGTTCCACTACTTAAGATGCTAATGCAGCAATTTTTTTTTTCAAGATAAAATTATGACCTGAGGTCCATATTTATCTTCTGCGCAATATCAGCCATGTATTTTAATTAAAAGTGATCAGATTCACCAACTCTTCTCTAAAAAACTTCTGCAGCTCTATGATGTTTCAATCTCCATTGCTTATAACCTATCGATTGACAAGTTGCTCCATCCAATTGGATTGTCAAAAGTAGGCCATTCCGAAAACTTTTTTATCTAGCAACCAAATTCTTTAAATACTTTTATAGATCTACCATCTCCATGTTTTTCCATCTTGATTAATTGGCTTCAAAAATTCTCCTCCATTACAATTCAGCTTCAAGAAATCGAACACTTTTCTTTATTATATTCTGTCATTCTGGAATTGGGCCATATTTTTTCTAAGAGAATCCTGTGGCATAAGAGACTCCATTTCCTGATTACTACCTTAAGCTAACTGGCCCTTAATGGCCCAGGCTTTCTTTGAACTGGGAATTATACACAAAGTCACCATCTCTTCGATTTTGCACGATCAAGTTCCGCAATTAGCATAATGAAGACTGGCTTCCATCACCTTTGTTCAAATTTGAATTTTTTGGCATAGTTATCCAACTTCATACAAAATTTTCTTAAGACAGAAGTGTAGAATGATATGTTGTAAATGATAGTTAAGATAGATTAAACCAAGTGATCTTCCTGCTAAGCGAAATTAAGCTTTACACTGACCCCAAAATACATAACATGCTCAAAGTTTAATATACATTAAATTGGAAAACTATTTTTTATGCAACCTCTTCAAAGAGCCGCTTTTGGTTCCAATATTGTGAACTCTTGAACTTCTTTGATTTGCATAATTTTATAGATTTTTTTTTCCTCCTCCTTGTTCCTTCACTGATTTCTCTGAAACAGAATTCCATACTTTTAGCAAATTCATGCCCCATCCATCCAATACTCACTAAGAATACCAATTGACTTCTTTCGAGCCGGTTTTAAAGTTGGGCTTCAGATGAATATAAGTATATCATCGGCATACAATAACATGAGAAACCTAGGGCATTAGTAAAATGACCAATCCCACAGAGCTCCTTTATGTAAGAAAAGCATTGGATAGAAAGTTGAGCACACATAACAAAAAAGAAGGAGATAACTGAAGCCGCCTTGCCAAAATCCACACTTAGCTTATGAACTTTGATAAATACATTTACTAGAGAGAAACCTTTGTTTACGCAATAAACGTTCAACAATAATATTGGGAAGTAAAAAAGTTCAAAATTTTGATCAAATGTTCTGCCATCCCTGGAGTCATAAGCTTGATCCATATCTATTTGAAGGAAACCAACCCTTGGAGGATTTGGAGTGCCAACGTTTGGCTGGAAAACTTCTTGAGCCACTAAGACATGATTGAGAGAGGGCTTCTCTCATAAAAAACTACTTGTTCGCTCTGATATTACTTAGGGATAACCTAGCAAGAGCCTATTAGAGGGCATCTTTGCACTTCTTTCAGACCGAGTTTTGCATAAACTTTATGGGTCTTATAATTAGAAGAGAGATAATGGATTTTTGACTTTAGGATCAAAAGCTATATAGTATTCTTTCCAACTCTCATTTCATCTTTTCCATTTTTATTTAAACCTAATCAGCTTTTCCATAAATCAAAACTTGATGATATTGCCAAATAGTATTTAAAAAAGTTAGTAGAGCATTACCATCTTGGCCTACTGTGGGCAATGTTCCGCACAAGATCTTAATGACCTTCTCGCAAATTATTCCAAGACGAAAACTCCTTGCTCATAATCAACCATTTTAACCTCTTCTTCTAAAGCTTTCAAAGGTTTGGCTAGCACTACAATGTAATATATTTATGACTTCCCATTTTTTTCGGCTGAAATATCGAAATAGCACTTCTTCCACTATTTATTCTTTTTGTTCTTCTATAGCATTAAGCCTTGTTTGTCTTTCATTTTGGTGGATGTAGTCTTGTATCCTCTAGCACTAGCACATGCTTGGAAAAATCTTGAGTTTGAATCTCCTTCCACCAGCCACTTGACCTTGGTCGTTGTTTCTACAGTACTAACACCGAGCAAAAAATTGAATTCAGCTCTTCAATTTTAGCTTTTCAGAACCATTGCAAAAGTTCCTCTGCAAAGGTTTTTCGTCCTTAGACTTCCTTCTCCTGCAATTCAGAATCTTAGCTTTTTATTTCTCTTTGGTAGGTTTAATGTTTTAAACTTTCTTGTTCCAATAATAATAGATTTTAAGGACCTTTTCATATTCTGGTTTAGACCTGAGAGGGATCGCCATGAGCCTTTTGTCTTCCCGAGCTCTTGTACAACTGGCTATATCGAGCCAGGATTGAAGTCAAACTCTTCACAATCTGATTGCTTCTTGTTTTTGGAAGGGTTGATTCAACAAATTTAACTAAATTTGAATAGTGGTTAAATGCAATCCTTGCAAATGCTCACCATTAGCATGTTAGAATAGTTGAAGGAAAAGCTGAGTTAACGAGGCACCTATCCAGCTTTTGCAAGAATTATTATGCCGCTTTCATGCTGTTTGCACCTTGTATACTTAGGACCAAAAACAAGGCACCTCATGCAAATCATTGAAAGGAGATGAAATTTTCATTCTCTTTTGGACCTAAGCCAAAGACAAAATTTCTCCCCCCTTTTTTTACCTCCTTAGACAACAAACAATTAAATTCCCCACCTATGATCATAGGGAAGTCTTCAATCATTTGATGCTCCAATCTTTCCCATAAAGATATTATTTTCTAAACATCTTTGTTCCCATAAATCATTGCAATTCTCCATATGACTTTGTTGATCACACTAAGATCACCTACAACCTGCTGGTATGAAGCTTCCAACATGTTGAAAGTAGCCATGCTTTGTTTACAAAGCACCAAAATCCCTCCAGATTGGCCTTCAGAGGGAACATGAAAAAAATCCCAACCTTCACCAATCAATTAACTAACTAACTTCTTGTCTTCCACAGACAATTTAGTTTCAACCAAGCCAAGAAAAAGTAATCCATAATCCCTTATGAACTCCCTTACATACAGAGAAGCTTTCAATTTTTTTGCTACTCTATAATTAAAAAAACCAATGGAAAACATTAATGATCTAACGAGAAAAGGTTCCCCTCCATTCCCTTTACCTCACTTTCCAGTTTCCTAGTCCTCGGGATCAACTTTATGGGACCTAAGCCCTTTAGTTGTTTGGACCATTTTTTCCTCACCTTCCTAGACCCATCTTCCGGCTGATTGATCATAGCCTCCATAGTTTCATTCTCTAGTGATTCTTCATTTTCTCTTCATTAATGATCTAACGGGAAAAGGTTCCCTGCCATTCCCCTTTTTCTTGTATTGCTCCATCATCTGCACCATCTTTCTATAAAATTGAATCCAGACAACCAGTTCTAGCTGACAAGTTCTCCTTTATTACATTCATCTTATTACGCCCATACGAGAAACCCATTACAGATTCCAACCTTTCTTCAAAAATCACACATCCAATAGAATCTCGAACTTCCTTATCAACAATTTTATTGAAATCTTTATTTGAATTTCAGAAACATCCACAATAACTTTTCTACCTTTACCAATGCATTCCACATGCATTCTGGCGAGAGAAAGCCTCCCTCATTAATCACCAAAGGTTTAGTAGGTTTATGTAGAGAGAATTGCTATTTGCATGTTTTACATTCTTGCAACTTGTATTGTTTTGATGATTTCAAATATTATTATTTTATATATCTCCTAGCACTTTTTGGCAGATTTATTTTTTCTCTAGTGTGTACTAACATTTCAGGAAAAATCAACTCCAATCGTTGAAGACTTCAAATTATTCATTTGTAAATTATAAGTTTTTTAATGAGAGGGAGTGATTGTAATTGAGTGAAAAATCACAACACACACTCTTGGGGGACAATTTTTGTGAACTAATCGTACAGGACGAACCTGGTTCGTACGGGACGATCATGTCAATTAACCCCTAGGGAGCAATGGATCGAACAGGCGGGTAGAAAATTTTCTAAGTCCTAATAGTCCAGGATGAATTTCATAATCGTGCCGGGATGAACGTCTCTAGATTCTCAACTTGTACTGTTCATCTAGATGAAAAGCATGGTTCGTACTGGGACGAAACTCTCTGTATTAGATCATACAGGATGAAATGAACCTTCGTCCCTAGACGAAACTCTCTGTATGAGATCGTACAGGACGAAATGAACCTTCGTCCCTGGACGAAACTATCTGTATGAGAACGTACAGGACAAAATGAACCTTCATCCCTGGATGAAACTCTCTGTATAAAACCATCCCAGGATGAAACCTATTCATCCCAGGACGAACTGAACTGACTTACCTCAGTTGGTTACGTCCTGTAGAATTTTGGGAACCGACCTATGTAATAACCGTTTTGTACCGGACGAACCTAGTTCGAACGGGACGATGAGCGTGTATGAACATAGTTTGTACCAATATACATTAGGATCATTTCCGACACTTTAAGTAAAATTATCCGGGATGATCCACGATCGTACGGGATGATTCACTGCATACAGAATTGAAAACTTGTAGTTTTTGAGTAGTTTTTCTTGTCTTTTGTATATATAGTCCAAATTAGACTGCCACCTAATCTTTTTCCTCATTGATCTACGTGCCTATTGGAAGAAGAGTAAAGGAGAGAGTGAGTGAGAGCATTCAAAGAAGGATTTCTACCACTGAAGTGTGAAGGCTTTGCTTGGTGTTCAAAGGTAAGATTTACTACATGTGGATTGAGATTACTTCATTCTTTTTTTTTCTTCCTTCTAGGTTCCTTGTGAAGAGATCTGTTAAGGTGATCCGGTTCTCTACCGATACTTAGAGAGTGTAAACAGATGAACAGTTCTCTGCCCACACTAGGAGAGTGTGAAAGGACAAAGGGTTCTCTGCCCATACTAGGAGAGTGTGAACAGACAAAGGGTTCTCTGCCCACACTAGGAGAGTGTGAAAGGACGAAGGGTTCTCTGCCCACACTAGGAGAGTGTGAAAGGACAAAGGGTTCTCTACCCACACTAGGAGAGTGTGAAAGGATGAAGGGTTCTCTGCCCATACTAGGAGAGTGTGAAAGGACGACGGTTCTCTGCCGCACCGGGTTGTGGTGAAAAGAGTGTTTGTAAAGGCTTCTTCGCCTTGCTGTGGGTGTAAAAGGAGAGACACTATTGATATTAGTGCAATACTCAGAGGGTGCCTCTGGGGAGTGGATGTAGGTCTGGTTTATACCGAACCACTATAAATCTTGTGTCGTTTATTTTACTACTTTTAATTTTCTGTAATGTTTTTTGTTTAAAAAATTGTGGTTGAAAAACTTTTTATAAAAATTGATTAATGTTTCATTTCAGTTCAATTTATTAAAAGAGAGATACTTTTTAAAATACCAATTCACCACCTTCTTGGTAGCTTTGGGACATTAACTTAGGTTTAACAACCTATTCACTAGACTCAATAGTTTAAACCTCAAATTAGGTTCACAGTCGAACATCATGTAGGCATCACCAAAAATAAGGGGTGATAAACTTTGATTGATGTGAGGAAGAATTCTAACCGCTGGAGTCAAAGAGAGATGACTTTCTCCGACATCGGATGATGGAGGCCAGCGGCCCTCCACCGTCATCAGAGAAGACAGTGAATTTTGGAAAATCAGGAATTTCAAAAACTTATTATTACATCAAGTATTTATTCTTTATTTCTCTTAGTTTTAGACAGTCAAGAAATATTTTAAAGCATCTCATTGCAGTTGAGCTTGTATTTAATAGCAATCTCACTCCTATGAGTGTGTGTGCGCACAATTATAAGGCTACCATACATCCTTATAGGAGTTCACTTAATATTAAAAAAAAAGAAGTAAATATTACAAACTATTTCAATACACCCTATTTTACCAAATCTTAAGCCATGAATTTTACTTGAATTGTGGATGATGTACCAGAAATATTTATACACTTAAGAAAATTTGCACTACAAAAACTAAGAGAAATAAAGAAGTAATCAATAATATTTGTTATCATAAAAATTATAAACTTGGGAGCCCGAGTTATAACAATCCACCATTTTTTATGGTGGAAAACATTAATAATTTAAATCACAAACTAAAAATATTTTCACATAATCTCCCCCTTACTAAGAGAATTATACTAAAAAATAGGAGAAGATAGTTATTATTATTATTATTATTATTATTTGTTACATATCTATTTTCATGGATTATGATTTTGATGGTAGCAAACACTCTTATTTCTCTACGACTGTCAAATTTACTGACATTTTAGGTCCATAAGATCTGACTGCAATTTGAAACTAGCTCAAGTTTGGGTAGAGTAGGTCTGAGTCAGTTTGTACCCTTTTTTTTATTTCTTAAGTCTATTGTATTTAGTGTGGCTCTTGATGCTATGCACACACACCTTGGAATATTTTCTATCTATTCCCTAGAGTTTACTATTTTTGGTAACATCGTCTGGGACGACATTTATATCTGCTTGGATGATCAGTTCAAAAATAGAAACCCTAATTAGGGCATTATCCTTATTAAGGCAGCTGTCATTAAGTCGATCAGCCTGGACGATCCTTATATCAGCCAGGACGATAGGCTCAAATCTGAAAGAATCAGCTGCCATGATCAATTTAGGTATTCTTTATTTCAGGAAATTAGCTATGACAATCTGTACATCGGCCTGGACGATGTAGCATAATTATGCCTAAATTAACTTGGAAATTATGGAAAGCAATTAAGGCTGATTGATACGATCACATCGGAAGGGCCGATCGCATGATCGGCCTGGACTATGTCCTGGATGATTAACATCGGCCAGACTTTATTCCGGGTGATGTTCGGGATGATTGTAATTTGATTTGAACTAATCGACTGGGACAATATTGTATCAGCCGGGACGATGTAACCAACTTTCTTCTGATCACCCCAAATCATCCCGATTGATTCAGCTTATTTTGCACTGATCGTACAGGACAATATTAATATCATCCTGGATGATAATGTTGATAAGTTGAAATTAATGAGCTTATTTTGAGCTCTTCTATTTAAGCTTTGATAATGCACTTTGTAAGTGTCTTTGGAAGTCATTATAGCTTCGTTCTTTTGGGAGAAACTTGAAGAGAGAGGTTGAAAGAGAGTGAGGAACAGGTGAAGTTTGAGATTGGGAGAAGATCCTGTGAGGGGTGACTCAAGGGAGTGTGGAGGGGGATTCCACACAGTTGCTCCGGTAGGCTTGCACATTAATACTGACAGATTCAAGACTTGTCTTGAGGCAAGTTCACAGAAGAAGAAGATCTCTTTGGTGTCAAAGGACCCGGCGACTCCACCGCACTGGTGAAGGTGGAAGTGATTTTGTTAGGGCTTCTCTACCTAGCTGTGGGGGAGAAAGGAGAGACACTTAGTTTAGTGCAATACTCCGAGGAGTGGACGTAGGTCAAGGTTTGACTGAACCACAACAAATCTGGTTTATTCTTTCCTCTAATATTGTGTTTTCTCTGTGATGAATATTGGTTTGTGTTTTTCATCAAATGATTTATTTTAAAATATTGATTCACCCCATTTTTGTTAGCCTTGGGACTAGTTCATAAGGGCCTAACATCCCTAATGAACTTTCATGTGGTATCAGAGCGGGATTTATAAAAATAAGTTTTTGAAATCTTTTAAATTTTTGATCCATGGCTAATTTTTCCAATCGTAATATTGCAAGAGGTTATTTAATCACCAGACATTCTTTATTTTAAAATATTAATTTTGATTTTTGGAAGATTCGCATGTCTACCTTCTTGCAATCAATTGATTTTTGTATGTGGCATATGATTTTAACTGGTTTTTTTTATCGTCACGTGCTATAGATGTAATTAATGTTGATATTCCTTTTAATCAATGAAATCAGGAAGAACAAATCAATGCTCAATTGAATGCAAAATCTTTAAACTATTTTTTCTTTGCTTTAAATTCTAATGATTTTATGTTAGTTTTCAAGTGCACTACTGGTAAGGAAATTTGGGATAAATTACACACCATATATGAAGGCACCAGTGAAATAAAGCAATCCAAGTTGAATATTTTAATGCATGATTATGAACTTTTTTGCATGAAATCTTATGAGACGATCTTAGAGATGTATACTAGATTTATCCAAATTGTGACATCATTACATGCTTTAGGTAAGGAGTTTTCAAATTTTGAAAAAATCAACAAAATTCTTCGTTGTCTATTGATAAATTGGATGCCAAAGTTGTTGTTATTCATGAGTCTAAAAATTTGAATGAATATTCTATTAATAATTTGATTGGCTCACTCATTGCCTACGAGCAAAGTTTGGGTCAAAAAATTTTGGATGCAGGTGAGATGATAGTGTTAAATACTGAAGACTCGGAGAAAAGTGGCTATGTTGGCGAAGGAAGAAATAACTTAGCAAGTAAATTAAAAAGCCCACCAAAGCATAAGCATCAACAAAACTGGAACAAAGGTAAACATTATAAGAATGTTAAGATTTCTTTTGTTGTCATTTTCTTTTGATGTAGGAAGCCTGGACACATAAAAAATCAGTGCCCTAATTTGAGAACTATTCCTGTAAAAGAAAAGGGCAAAGCTAAGCAACTTGTAGAAAGGCCAAATAATGAAAAGCAAAAAATCTCTTGGGCAGACCTAGTTTCTAAAGCACCAGACCAGGAGCTTGATGGTGTTTAAAAGCCTTATTTGATTTGTGTTGCGTTTTAGTTTTTTTTTTAAGTGTTTTTTTTTCCTTTTTTTTCTTGAGTGTTGTATTTTTTTTTTGTTATTTATTATTGTTTTTTTGTGAAGTTTTCAATAATGAACACACACATATCACTTTTTTTAATATCTTTTTTTTTTAAAATGAAAAGTCTATCTCAATTTTTTCATGAATTCATAGGTAAATTATGGTTAACTTCTCTAAAAATAGACAAAGAAAGGAAACACATGATTTTAACTTTTAATCTCTATTTCCTAAAAGAGGTTATCCTACTTTTGATTTAAAATCTTCATCATGTTTTAAATTGGATTTTGAAATTAAACTTTTTTATCTCCCTATATTTTTTCTATCGCATTGGAATCTTTTGCAAATTGTTGAATCTATCTCATAATTTTCTTAATTGAGTAGTCTGTTTTGTCAATAGAATGGGTTTATTTTTGCTTTTAAAACTTCAAAAAGGTAGTATGCTTTAAAATAATATAAAATAATTAGCCAATGATGCCAAATCAAAAAAAAATTAGCCAATGATGCCAAATAAAAAAATGGACAATGATGCCAAATTAAGAAAGATACATAAGTGTATCAAAAAGTAAAAGATGCACAAAGTGTGCCAGAAAACTGACAAGAGGCATAAAATGAGCTCACAAAAAGTATGCTTACTTTTTCTGTGTTTACTTAAAGCTTAAGAAAACCCTTGATATTTTCGTTACATGATCTTGAAAATCATGTTTTGATTCACCAATTTTTGCATCAATCTTCTATTAGATATATTTTATGAAAGGAGTTTTAAAAAATAGTATTTATTTTTCTAATTTATTCCATGATTTAGATATTGGATTAAAAAGTTTTTAAGCCTTTAAAAGAACCTGAGTTTGGATTAACAATTTCTGAATTTCTTACCTTTATTAGATTATGTGTTGTGAATCCATTCCTTACTATGTTTTTGATTAAAATTAAGATGTAACTTTCTCATTTTTTAAGTTTTTCTTTTGTGCCCCTTCTCTTTTTGATAATGTTATAGAGGGAGAACGTATTACTGTATTTGAATCCTTTTCTCTTTCAAAAATAAAAAAAAAACAAAAAAAATTGATTTCCCCAATTTTTTAAAGTTTTATTCTAGTGAGGGGGAGATTAGGAGAACATGATTTCATTTTACAAATTCAACCTATAATGTTTGTCATCATTAAAAAGGAAGAGATTGTTGCGGATCTATTTTCATGGATTATGATTTTGATGATAGCAAACACTCTTATTTCTCTACGAATTCCTTATCTACTGACACTTCAGGTCCACAAGATCAGACTGTAATTTGGAACCAGCTGAAGATTGGGTAGACTAGGTCTGAGTCAATTTTTACCCTTTTTTCCTTCCTTTAGTCTTTTGTATTTAATGTGGCTCTTGATGCTATACACACACACACACCTTGGAAGATTTTCTGTGTGATCCCAATAGTTTACTATTTTTGGTAACATCGTCCGGGATGATATTTATATCAGCTTAGACGATCGGTTCAAAAATAGAAACCCTAATTAGGGCATCATCCTCATTAAGGCAATAGCCATTAAGATAATCAGCCTGGATTCTTGTATCAGCAAGGACGATAGGCTCAAATCAAAAAAAAATCAGTCGCCATGATCAATTTAGGTATTCTTTATTTCAGGACATCGGCCAGGATGATCTATACATCGGCCTGGATGATGTAACAAAATTTTGCTTAAATTAATCTGGTAATTATAGAAAGCAATTTAGGCTGATTGATACAATCACATCGGCCAGGCCGATCGCATGATCAGCCTGGATGATTAACATCAGCCAGACTCTATTCCGAGGGATGTTTAGGATCATTGTAATCGGATTTGAACTAATTAGCCAGGATGATATTGTATCAGCCTGGACGATGTAACAAATTTTCTTCTGATCTTCCCAAATCATCCCGGCTGATTGAGCTTATTTTGCATTGATTGTACAGGACGATATTAGTATCATCCTAGACGATAATATCAGCAAGTTGTAATTAATGAGCTTATTTTGAGCTCTTCTATTTAAGCTTTGACAAGGCACTTTGTAAGTGTCTTTGGCAGCCATTGTAGCTTCATTCTTTCTGGAGAAACTTTAAGATAGATCTTGAAAGGGAGCAAGAAATGGGTGAATTTTGAGAGAGGGAGAAGATCCTGTGAGGGGGACTCAAGGTAGTGTGGAGGTGGATTCCACACGGTTGCTCCAGCAGGCTTGCACCTTATTAACGTCAGATTCAAGGCTTATCTTGAGGGAAGTTCATAAAAGAAGAAGATCTCTTTGGTGTCAAAGGATCTGATGACTTCGCAGTACCGGGGAAGGTGGAAGTGATTTTGTAAGGGCTTCTCCACCTAGCTATGGGGGCTAAAAGAGAGACACTTAGTTTAGTGAAATCATCGGAGGGTGCCTCTGAGGAGTGGACCTAGGTCAAGGAATGACCGAACCACTACAAATATGTTGTGTTCTTTCCTTTATTATTTTCGCATTTAATTTTCGTATTGTGTTTTCTCTGTGGTGAATCTTGGTTTGTGTTTTTGACCGAATGATTTATTTTAAAATATCTATTCATCCCTTTTTGGTTAGCCTTGTGACTAGTTCAAAAGGGCCTAACATCCCTAACGAACTTTCATTATTATTATTATTATTATTATTATTATTATTATTATTATTATTATTATTATTATTATTATTATTATTATTATTATTATTATTATTATTATTATTATTATTATCATTATTATTATTATTATTATTATTATTATTATTATTATTATTATTATTATTATTATTATTATTATTTTTATTATTATTATTATTATTATTATTATTATTATTATTATTATTATTATTATTATTATTATTATTATTATTATTATTATTATTATTATTATTATTATTATTATTATTATTATTATTATTATTATTATTATTATTATTATTATTATTATTATTATTATTATTATTATTATTATTATTATTATTATTATTATTATTATTATTATTATTATTATTATTATTATTATTATTATTATTATTATTATTATTATTATTATTATTATTTGATAGGTCTGCAGAGGCCTACCAAAGATCAAAGATAAACATAAATTATCTAAGAGTTAAACAAATGGAGGCGCAAGTTTGGGAAAGAAAGCCAAATAGGAGCAATCAGTGATTCCTCCTGCATATTAAAATTTAGAGTCCATTTCAATAATCTCATTTGACAAGCTTGTATATAATAAGATATTCTTGAGATTAGTTGACAATAATCAAGATTGTTATTCAATTGAATCACTATATGATGAGGATCTAATAATCCAAAGTTAAAGAACTTGAACAACTTGATATTCACAAAAAACAAACGGATGACATCCAAGTTAGACCTCCACAAAACCAACTTGCTAACCAAAGTATGAGCAAAAGGCATTGCAAGTTATGAAATAATAGAGTTTTCGAACATTAACGCTGGACACCCTTTAAAGGATGTATGCGTAAAGGTAACTTTATAAGAACTTGAGGAAGCACCTAACAAAACCACTTTAAAAGATAGTGATTTCCCATTAGGAAATGATGAGGGAGGTGGGATAGATGACACCGACGACATCATCTCCAGAACCAAAATAACCGAAAAAGACCTCAAAAAAAAAGTGAATAACACACACAACAAGTGAAAACGGAAGGAGATTGAACGAAAACCATGAAAAACCAAAGCCATGAGAGAATGAGAGAGCAAAACCCTAAATCGCCTCAAAATTGCCTCGAAAGCCAGGAAACAGACGTTGCAAGGAGATGTCTTATGGTACTTCATTAGATATCTCTTATCGTCAAATCTAAGAGAGACTACAGAAGTACTAGTAACAATCATTAGAGTTCTTAGTTAGTGTTTTTTTAAGCAATTCCCAACATTAAGAGAAAGAATAGAAGAAACAAATTTATCCTTCTTGTTTTTTTTATTCTCTTGTATTTTCATTCTATTATGATTTAAATGAAAATGACTTTTCTTTTCTTTTCTTCCATGTCTAGCTAATTCTTATATTTTAGATTGATGATATAGAAATAATATTAAGTATTAATGAAGATTCTTGTGCTCTAAAAGTGATTAGATATTTTAAATATTACCATGTTCATTATTTAATGCTCATAAAGGCCATATAAGTAGTTAAAACCCTGTGTAATGTATATCCACGATGGAGGAATGCTATAATAAACAAAAATATTAAAATAGTATGTTTTCATACCTAGATATATGATGTAAACTATGTTATATTCTTAAGGAGATGATATAATTGTAGGAGGTCGGTAGATATTCTTTAGCCTTACAAGCTTGATAGTGATCTCTAGATACATTTGCACTGAATCATATTAGAAAAAAGAATTTTATTAGGAAATATATGCAATTTACATTCATCAAACCAAAACACTTTATTTAATTATTATCTCTATTATTTTACTATTTAAATTCAATGATTGAATCTCCATAACAAATAATTTTTTTTAATAGGATCGTTCTGCAATTATAGTAAGTAATAGTAGTTGATTTCTAGAATGCATATTTTCTCATGAGTTTCACACATTACTTTGTCATTTTATTACTTGATTTGACACATAGACTTTCATATATTAAGAGGGGTTTTCTATTTTTATATAACAAAAAATTCCTAAGCATAATGTAGGGGAGATAGATCCTTAAACATTTTTATAATTCAAAATTTCACTCCATAGTAACCCACTTCACATTACAATTATGATTTCTTATTTAAATTTTATTTTATTTTTTTAAAGGTTTTTTGTGTAATGATTTGGAAAATCTTGTAATAATATGCTATTTAAACAAATAAAAAAATAGTTAATGTGTGAAACTCAAAAAAATATAATCATAACTAAATAAAAGATAAAAATAGTTAACTACGCTTGCTCCTAAGCACACTTCTAGCCCAAATTATCTTAGCACAAATTTCAATAACTCTTAGTCTAGTCCTTAGTGTGTTGAAGGTGTCTTAGTTTAAGTGTTTTATGGAATGTCTACCAGTTAACTTTTAGTAGATACATGATGAAATTATACATATCTTTTAGCTATATGATCTTTAAAAAAATGATGTCTAATATCTACATTCTTTATGTGAGAATATTGAATTGTATTCTTTATAATTCAAGTGACACTAGTATTATCACACAAGATTGGTATTATTTTTACATGAAAGTCCAAGTTTATAGATATGTTGCGTGAGACATAAGATTTAGGTGACATAACTCCCTAATGCTATGTACTCTTCTTCAACCATGAGTAGGGCCACAATGTTATGTTTTCTATTTGACCAAGAAACTAAGAATTGCCTAATGAATTGAAAGGTTCTAGTAGTTCATTCCTATCAACTCTATACCATGTAATGTCCAAATCTTAAATGTTATGAAAGGATCCAGTGTCATTCATCTTATTCTGGAAGGCCCATTTGGTGCGTACTATGCTTTTGATCCTTGGGTGTGCTAACCAACTTAAATATCATTCCTAATAAATTAGTTTAGCTCTTCATACATGGCTAGGAAAAAAAATGTTTAGTTAATACTTGATCTAAATTTATTGGTTTTATCATATAGATCAAAGAAGTGTAATTGACTTCTTTCGAAAGGACTTTCCTTGTTATAACCCCTATTGATATTTCTCGTAAGATAAGCTCCTTTGGGTGACTAAATGAGTATCTCCATTCCCTAGGAAACTACTCCTCAGGTTCTTTTCTATCACCCATGTCAATAGAATCTTCTCTAAGAGTAATCTGTACCACATCATCAAATTCTAAGATAGGCTCAATAAGTTTATCTAATTCATAAAAAATAATTTGAGTAGATTCCTCTACAACTAAGGTCCTTTTCTTATAGATCGTATAGGCTTTTCCTAAAGAGGAATAGCCTAAGAACATTCGTTAATCAAAACCTAGCAACAAACTTTCCTAGAGGAGATTTACCATTAATAATAATAAATATTTACTCCTAAAAACATGCTTTTGAGAAAGGTTATGTTTCTTTCCCCAAAGAAACTCATAAAGTGTTTTATTCAATTTTTTTTTTTAAGAAAGCATAAAAGATTTAATAAAGGTACTAAAAAACTGATTTACAACTTGCTAACATCCGACTTCTTCTCTAACAAGCTAATAAAAGAAGGAGGTATTTTGCTTATAGCAACATCATCCCAAAGAAATGAATTAAAACATGCATAGTTTGCACAAAGATCTACTAACTTATTGCTCCCCCTATTAACACAATTAAAGATTACAAAATTAAAATCTTTTATGAAAGTGAGATCTATGAATTCATTACTTCATACCTCCACCACTTCCTTGAGGAATTTGATTACATTCGTGTTGTCCCCTTCAATAATCAAACCTTTGTAATCCAACATCCATTATTTGATCACATGGTTTAAAGAAAGGATGGACTGAAGTTCCATGGCTGTTGAATCCCAATGAATAAGAGATTTGCTGAAAGCCAATAATAACCTTTCATGATGATCTCTAAATACTCCTTTTATACTGGCGTTGTAGGAATTATGTAGAGCACCATCTATGTTGACTTTGATCCAATTAGGTGGAGGAGGGTGCCAAGTTTTAAGCAACCTAGATGACTGATTAGCATCCTTGATACCTGAGATTTGAGCAGCTGAAAAATTTTAGCCTGTAGTAATACTTATTGCATCTGAAGTAATCATACCAGACTAGATGCTTTCCTCTCATGTACAAACAGAATCCTTGTGTTTCAAGATAGGTAAATTATGTAACATAATAAACACACCATCCATAAGCTTTCAAAATCAATCAATCTATAGCAATCTTCCATAGAAAAGAATCTTGGAATTCCAAATCCCCACCTATTTATTACTTCCACCACCTCAATTAAATTCCTGCACCCATACACAATGTGATCAAGATCTTCTACCATCAGCAAAGTCCTCCCCCTCACCCTCACTCATTACTGCAGGAGAAGAGGCGTTCAGGCGATGATGTGGAGGATCCGGAAGAAGAGAAGAGGCTGATGAGCCCTCCACATCATCGTCTCCTCGCAACAATTTGTACAAGGGATGTAGCGCAGCTGGTAGCACGTTTGTTTTGGGTACAAAATGTCACGGGTTCAAATATCCCTCACATCCTCTAGGACATTTAACAAATCCTTGTAATCTTCTATAACATAGAAATTTGTTTGTTCGAATGGCATTATTAAACAACCTCCACCAGAATAAATTCACTCTAGGATTTAATTTTGCCTTTTCAATCCATCTCCAAGGAGTCTAGGTTGATTTGTCTGGTTCCACTACTTAAGAAGCTAATGCAGCAATTGTTTTTCCAGATAAATTATGAATGAGTTCCATACTATCTTCTCCTATATCAGCATGTATTTTAATTAAAGTGATCAAATTCACCAACTCTTCCCTGAAAAACTTCTGCAGCTCTATGATGTTTCAATCTCCATTGCTTATAAACCTATCAAACGAAAGATTGCTTCCTTTCAATGGATTGTCAAAAGTAGGCCAATTCCGGAAACTTTTATCTAGCACCCAAATATCTTTAAATACTTTTATAGATCTACCATTACCAATTTTCCATCTAATAATTGGCTTCAAAAATTCTCCTCCATTACAAATCAGCTTCAAAGAAATTGAACCACTTTTCTTTGTTATATCTTCATCCAGAATTGGGCCATATTTTAGCAAGAGAATCATGTGCATAAGAGAATCCATTTCTTGACTATACCTCCAAGCTAACTTCGCTCTTAATGGCCCATCTTTCTTTGAACAGGAATTGATATCAAGTCCACCCCATCTCTTCGATTTGCACATCATGTCCCAATTAGCATAACGAAGACCTGCACTTCCATCACCTTTGTTCCAAATGAATTTCCTGCAGAGCCTATCAACTTCATACAAAATTTTCTTAGGGACCACAGAAAGTGTAGAATGATATGTTAGAAATGATAGTAAGACAGATTTAACCAAAGTGATCCTTCCTGCTAAGGAAATTAACTTTCCACCCCAAACACTTAACATGCTCAAAGCTTTATATACAAAAAATTGGAAATCTATTTTTCTCAACCTCCTCAAAACCACTTATGTTCCCAAATATGTGAACTCTTGAACTTCTTTGATTTGCATAATTTTATAGATTTTTTTCCACCTCCTTGTCTTCATTGATTTCCTGAAAAGAATTACATATTTTTGCAAATTCATCCCCCATCCATCCACAATACTCCATAAGAATACCATTGACTTCTTTCACAGATTTAATGTTGGCTTCAGAGAATATAAGTATATCATCGGCATACAATAAATGAGAAACCTTAGTGCCATTAGTAGAAATACCAAGCCCAACTGAGTTTCCTTTATGTAAGAAAGCATTGGATAGAAGTTGAGCACACATAACAAAAAAGAAAGGAGAAAGTGGGAACCCTTGCCGAAATCCACACTTAGCTTCTATCAACTTTGAATAAATACTATTTACTATAAGAGAAAACTTTGGACCAATAACACATTCAATAATAAGATTAGCATAATTAATTGGGAAGTCAAAAAAGTTCAAAATTTTGGTCAATGTTGGCCATCCCATGGAGTCATAAGCTTGTTCCATATCTATCTTGAAGGAAACCAACCCCTTGGAGGATTTGGAGTGCCTAAGTTTGTGAAAAACTTCTTGAGCCACTAAGACATGATCTGAGAGAGGCCTTCCTCTCATAAAAAACTACTTGTTCCTCTGATATTAACTTAGGGATAACTAGCAAGAGCCTATTAAGAGGCATCTTTGCCACTATCTTATAGACCGAGTTGCATAAACTTATGGGTTTATAATTAGAAGGAGATAATGGATTTTTGACTTTAGGGATCAAAGCTATATTAGTATTCTTCCAACTCTCATTCATCTTTCCATTTTTATTTAAACTAATCCATTGCTTTCCATAAATCAAACTTGATGATATGCCAATAGTATTTAAAAAAGTAGTAAGACATACCATCTTGCCCTAGGGCAATGTTCCCACCAAGATCCTTAATGACCTTCTCCAATTATTCAAACGAAAACTCCTTGCTCATCAACATTTTAACCTCTTCTCTTAAAGCTTTCAAAGGTATTGGCTAGCCCTACAATGTATAATTTATGACTTCCCATTTTTCGCTGAAATATCGAAATAGCACTTCTTCCACTTCTTTTTGTTCTTCTACCATTAAGCCTTGTTTGTCTTTCATTTTGTGGATGTAGTTTGTATTCCTCCTAGCACTAGCACATGCTTGGAAAAATCTTGAGTTTGAATCTCCTTCCACCAGCCACTTGACCTTGGCTCGTTGTTTCTACCAAGTACTAACCCGAGCCAAAATTGAATTCAGCTCTTCAATTTTAGCTTTCAGAACCCATTGAAGTTCCTCTGAAAGGTTTTCGTCCTTAGCTTCCTTCTCCTGCAATCTCAGAATCTTAGCTTTTATTTCCTCTTTGGTAAGGTTTAATGTTTTAAACTTTCCTTGTTCCAATAATATAGATCCTTTAAGGACCTTTTCATATTCTGGTTAAGAGCTTGAGAGGGATCCCCATGAGCCTTTGTCTTCCCGGACTCTCTTACAACTGCTATAGAAGCCAGGATTGAAGTCCAAACCTCTTCAAATCTGATTGCCTTCTTGTTTGGAGGGTTGAATTCCAACAAATTTAACAAAATTTGATAGTGGTTAAATGCAATCCTTGCCAAATGCCTCACCATTAGCATGTTAGAATAGTTGAAGGAAGCTGAGTTAACGAGGCACCTATCCAGCTTTTCAAGAATTATTTATGCCCCTTTCATGCTGTTGCACCTTGTATACTTAGGACCAAAACAAGCCACCTCATGCAAATCATTGAAAGAGATGAAATTCTTCATCTCTTTTGGACCTAAGCCAAAGACAAATTTCCTCCCCCCTTTTGTTTCCTCCTTAGACAACAAACAATTCAAGTTCCCTCTGTGATCATAGGGAAGTCTTCAATCATATGATGTTCCAATCTTTCCCATTAAGATATTCTTTTGTAAACATCTTTGTTCCCATAAAATGTTGCAATTCTCCATATGCCTTTGTTGATCACACTAAGATTACCTACAACCTGTTGGTATGAAGCTTCCAACGTGTTGAAAGTAGCCATGCTTTATTTCCACAGCACCAAAATCCCTCCAGATAGGCCTTCAGAGGGAACATGAAAAAAATCCCATCCTTCACCAATCAATGAACTAACTAACTTCTTGTCTTCCATAGACAATTTAGTTTCAACCAAGCCAAGAAAAAGTAATCCATAATCCCTTATGAACTCCCTTACATATAGAGAAGCTTTCAATTTTTTTGCTCCTCTACAATTCCAAAAACCAATGGAAGACATTAATGATCAAAGGGGAAAGGTTCCCCGCCCTTCCGTTTACCTCACCTTCCAGTTTTCTACTCCTCGGGATTAACATTATGGGACCTAAGCCGCTCAGTTGTTTGGACCATTTTTTCCTCACCTTGCTAGACCCATCTTCCGGCTGATTGATCATAGCCTCCATAGTTTCATTCTCTAGTGATTCTTGATTTTCTCTACAAACTGAGATATAACTTAAAGCTATATTCAAATCTAGAGCTTCTTCTATATTGCTGATTATTTCTCCTTCCTCCCCCATGTTGTTTAAAACTTCATGCTGATTGATATTACATAGATTTTCATCAAAATCCAATCCATTTGCCTTCTTATTAACTTCTGAATTAGCAGCTGGGATCTCTCTATAATTTTTAATAGGAACCACCTCCTTTTGCTTCTCACAACCCGGTGAATCAGCATTCTCTAGAATTATTCTGTTCTTGCCAGAAGTTTCTCCTCCCATCTCACCTTTTCTACCTTCATCAACATTGCTAACTTTCTTTTCAATGCCTGTTTGCCGAATCTACTTGTTCTAAAAGTTGAAAAATTTTCCTCTTTTCCTCCCATAATCCACATGAATCCATGGACGGTTGAAACTTAATTTCTATGAATTAGGTTGTTAGACCTAAGCTTATGTCCCACGGCTAACAAAGGGGGGGGGTGAATTAGTAATTTTAAAAAAAAATCCCTCCTTTTAATCTTTAAACCAAAAAATAAACTTTAACGAGTTTTGTAGAAAATATTTTTCAACCACAGTTTTAAAATTAAAAAACATAAAAATAAAAAGAAGAGAAAAAAATAATGACACGAGGTTTATAGTGGTTCGGTTAAAACCAGACCTACATCCACTCCCCGGAGGCACCCTCCGAGTATTGCACTAATACAAATAGTGACTCTCCTTTTACACTCACAGCAAGGCGGAGAAGCCTTTACAAACACTCTTTCCACCACTACCCGGTGCGACAGAGAACCGTCATCCTTTTACACTATCCCCAGTGTTGGCAGAGAACCTTCATTATTTCACACTCTCCTAGTGTGGGCAGAGAATCCTTCGTCCTTTCACATTCTCCTAGAGTGGAAAGAGAACCCTTCATCCTTTCACACTCTCAAAGTGTGGGAAGAGAACCCTTCAGCTGTTCAAACTCTCCAAGTGTGGGCAGAGAATCCTTCGTCCTTTCACACTCTCCTAGTGTGGGCAGAGAACCCTTCGTCCTTTCACAGTCGCTAAGTGTGGGAAGAGAACCCTTCGGCTGTTCACACTCTCCAAGTATGGGCAGATAACCCTTCAGCTGTTCACACTCTCCAAATGTTGGCAGAGAATCGGATCTCCTTGACATATCATCTCACAAGAATTCTAGAAGGAAGAGAGAAAATAGTGAAGTAATCATAAACAAAGAGTAAAGACTCTTACATTTGAGTACCAAGTGAAACCTTCACGCTCCAATGGTAAGAAATATTCTTCAAACCCTCTCTCTCACACTCTCTCCTTGACTCTTCTTTCAATAGGCATGAAGATCAGTAGGCAAAAAGATTATATGGCAGTTTAGATTGGACTATTTATAGGAAAGACACAAAAAACCATCTAAAAATAGAAAATTTTCAAGTCAAAACGAATTGGATCGTCCCGTACGATCGTGGATCGTCCTGGATGATTTTACTTAAATGCGTTGAAAATGAACCTAATGTATATGGGTACGAAATGATTTCGTACACACACATCGTCCTGTACGAACTAGGTTCGTCTGGTATAAAAGGTTATTCCATAGGTCAGTTCCAAAAAACTACAGAACGTCACTAAATTTTCAAAGTCAGTTCACTTCGTCCTGGGACGAAGTTAAGGTTCGTCCGGACAAAAGTTTTACAGAAATAAAATCATCCCGGGACGAATACACTTTGTCCTGGACGAAAATTCTCCAGGGTGCAACTTGTCCTGGAATGAATACACTTCGTTCTTGAACAAAAATTTTCCAGAGAACATTTCATCCTGGAATGAATACACTTCGTCTTGGACGATTAGGACTTAGAAAAATTTTCTTCAACCCCTGTTCGTTCCATTGCTCTTAAGAGGAGATAACTGATCTGATCGTCCCGTATGAACTATGTTCATCCTGTACTATCAGTGGCAAAATAATTATTATTTGTATGTTTTTCAAATTCAAAAAATCTCCTAAATTCCCCATGAATTGATGAAAATGTGTAAATAAGGAGGCATTTTTAGAAATATACAAATAAAACAAACAAACAAAACATATACATAGGACACAAAATACAAAAAAATAAATAAAAATAAAAACAGATCAAACAAAACCAAAGAACAACATGAAACAAATAATTTCTCCCCCTTTTTGACAACAACAAAAAGTAAAGAAGAAAAAGACTTGAAATGTAAGCAGACATATGAAAAACATTTGATAATTCAATCTTGAAAGTGATTAAAATATGTTATGCAAGTAAAATTAAAACATTAGACAAATCATATTAATTCATAGAATTTAAGAAGAGATATAACATTGATAATATAATGAATATATCAAAATCATGAGTCAATTTAGACACTAAGATAA
Organism: Dendrobium catenatum; assembly: GCF_001605985.2. NCBI lineage: Eukaryota > Viridiplantae > Streptophyta > Magnoliopsida > Asparagales > Orchidaceae > Dendrobium > Dendrobium catenatum. Next base: position 313,845 of record NW_021320079.1, read on the forward strand.
AGAAAATTATTGTAAAAAGGATGAATAAAAAATTTGTATATTTCAAATTTCAATACATAATATAAATGTACAGTAGATCAATTTGAATTACGAGATTAAAAGATAATGAAATGAAATAATGATCACTTGGGGCACTTTGCGCATCTTTTTTAAATTATTGGCACATTTTTGTGCATCTTTTTACTTTTGCGCTTATTTTGTGCCTCTTTTTCTACTTAAGAACCATTACACATTTCTTTTGATTTTTATACATTTGTACATTAATTTTTTATTCAAGAGTAATTTTGATCTTTCCAAAATCAATAATAAAAAAATTCAAATTTTTCTAAGTGCATAAATATTTATTGATAAGTGAAATATAAAATAAGAAAACATCATAGTTGCAATAATAATATTAGAATTATTGTAGTCTAAATAAGAGACATAAAATTCATAATTCTAATTATATCAAGTTATAAGAAAAACTAAAATTTAAAAAAAAAATAGATTTTAAAATTAATTTAATTTAGACTTGCACTTCAAAGTATAGCACTATTAAGATCAAAAATCTAATTATTATCATAAAGGCTAACACACATTTCAATATAATTAAATCCAAAAACACGTGATCATATATTGATATCACTAAAATAGTATTACAATATAAGGTCAGGATATCAATACAAAAATAAAAAATCTAAAGTAAAGAAAAATACAACAAACTTACTTAAAACACATCTAAAACACAACCTACAGAAAATACATAAAACTAAGTGCAACAATCACTAAGAAGGACCCTGATTTGGTGGAGGAGGAGGAGGAGGTGCAGCACCAAAGATGTTAAAGTAAATACACATCATAAGCACATTGGTACTGATATCATTCATTTGATCCCTCATAAAATTCATGTCATGTTTATACTGTGCGGCCTGCTGCTGAAGATGAGTCTCAATTTGATCAAAGCATTGATCAAAATGAGTCTCTAAGCGATCAAATCTTTGAACCAAATCCTGATAATTTTGTTCATTGGCAGGTGCATGTGCAGCTTCTGGTTCTTCTGTATCACTAATGACATGAGTTTTACTTGGTTCTTTGAAGATTGCTCTAAATGATCCGTCGTTGTAGTAGAGCGGTTCTTCAAACTCTTGATCAGGATGAACCAAAATGTATTTCTTCTCTAGAATGTAGGCAACAAGATGTCATAAAGCATTATTTTTCTTTCTCTTATGCTCTACATGTCCAATTTTAGACAGTCATGATCAAAAAAGTTACCATAAAAAGAAGAGGGGTAATGTTGACTCTATCACCAGCTTTAAAAATTATGGAAGTTCTAAGGACATGCTGAGTGATTCATGCATTACAAACTCGACCAGATACTCTAGCCACATTTTCATGTACAATGTTTCCTCTTATCACATTATTAAGTTCAGACTAAGAATAATCATGAGTGCTGATCAAGTTAATGGCTCTGGCTCCCTCTGTCATTAAATTCAGAAAGGCTCCTAAGTCATGCTTGGTGATTTCAACTTTTTGTTTGAAGAAAAAGGAACGGATTATAGACTGGTCAGAATTAAAGGACATGTTGGCGAGGAAGTTGTGGAAGATTTCCATATTGTAGAGATAGACAAGGGTAAGGATAAAGCCAAACTGTGTTGAGGCAAATAAGTTCATTACCTTAAAGGTAAGTTGTTCTTGGATTAGGATTCTTAAGGGTGTGATCTTTGCATAGGCAAACCTAGGAAAAGATTACTCATTTGCTTTAGAAAGGAAATATTCAGAGGAATTTTGATGTGGTTTCTTTGTCAAAACTTTTTGTCTCTTACTTGAACTCGCCATTTGGAAGAGGATCTAGAGTACAAAAGAGATTAAAAGTGGAGTTTTGAGTGTGACGGTTGAGTTCAAATTCCCTTCTATTTATTGAAAATGATATGTTCGTACCAGATAAAAAAATTTCATCCTGTATGAAATTTTCAATTCGTCCTTTACGAAAAAATTTCGTTTGGACGATCCAAAGCATCAAAATGAAACGGCTTTTCATAATCAACACAACATACGAAGCGTCCTTTAGTACAGACTTTTGACCAGTCTAATCGTACAAATAAACATGTGTTTGTCCCGGGATGATCAAAACTTATATAATTTTAATGGCAGTTAAAACTGTCCTCTACATCGAACCGACATGTGTTCGTCCAGACGAACCAAAGGTTCGTATGTACGAAGTTCGTATAAACAAATACCTTATCCATTCAACCGCTTTATTCATTCATCCCATCATTTGAAAAAGATTTCATCCCGGACGATCGTGATGATCGTACAGATGAAGTGACAATAAAACATTGAATACTACACTCAAACGGTTCAAAATCCGACAGTTTGTCACACTACAGAAATCGTCCCGTACGTAAACATTTCATCCCGGACGATTGTCACTCAAAATTTTCAAATCTTTATTCTCAATAAAAAAAAGTTAACACAAACACACTAAAAACATAAAACAATGAAAAAAGACAAACTCTAAATAAAGAAAATCACACAAACAAGTTCATGAACACATAAAAACACAAACACATTTAGCTAGTAAACAAACATCAACGTTGGAAAAATATTTTTATTTAAGCTTTTAAATCAATCACACCAAGCCTTGTTCTTAATGCACTGAAAGTATCAAAGGCTAAAGATTTTGTAAAAATGTCTGCAAGTTGATTTTCAGTAGAAATATGAGTGAGTTCAATTTCTCCTTTGGATACATGATCCCTTATGAAATGATGCCTTATCTTTATATGTTTGGTTCTTGAATGTTGAATAGGATTTTTAGAAATACAAATAGCACTAGTGTTATCACAATAAATTGGAATAGTGTCTATAGTTAATCCTAAATCAATCAACAGTTGTTTCAACCAAAGTACTTGTGTCACACAACTTCCTAATGCAATGTATTCATCTTTTGCAGTAGATTGGGCTACTAAATTTTATTTTCTACTAGACCAAGGGACTAGTGAATTTCTAATAAATTGACATGTTTCAGAAGTGCTCTTTCTATCCACCCTACAACCTACAAAGTCAGAATCTGAATAACCAATTATTTCAAATGAAGAGCTAAACTTAGGATACCATATTCCTAAGTTCTGAGTTCTTAACAGATATCTTAAAATCCTTTTCATTACTGTCAAATATGATTCTTTTTGATTTGATTGAAATCTAGCACATAAGCAAACACTGAACATGATATCGGGCCGACTAGCGGTCAAGTAAAGTAAAGATCCAATTATCCCTCTAAATTTCATTTGATCAACAGATTTTCCCTTAAGGTCCTTATCCAACTGAACGGAGGAACTCAATGGTGTACTAACAGGCTTAACATTGTCCATTTCATACTATTTAAGGATGTCCTTAACATACTTTGACTGACTAAGAAATGTGTCTTCCTCAATTTGCTTAATGCTAAATCCTAAAAAGTAACTCATATCTCTCATTAGACTCATCTCAAATTTACTACTCATTATTTTAGAAAAATTATTACAAAGATTTTTATTTAAAGATCCAAAAATGATATCATCCACATAAATTTGAATAATGAGTATATCCTTTTCACATTTCTTCAAAAAGAGAGTTGTATCCACACTTCCTTTTTCAAAAGACCTTTCAAGTAAGAAGTTGCTCAACCTCTCGTACCAAGCCCTAGCTATCTGTTTCAATCCATATAATTCCTTTTTCACACTCTCCTAATTCATCCGAAAGTGAAATGATTGACTTATTTGTCATCTAAGCACTTTCATATATGGCAGTTTAGTTTGGACTATTTATAGGAAAGACACAAAAAACCATCCAAAAACTGCAAATTTTCAAGTCAATACGAATTGGATCATCTCGTACGATCGTGGATCATCCTGGATGATTTTACTTAAATACGTTGGAAACGAACCTGATGTATATGGGTACGAAATGATTTCGCACACACACATCATCCTGTACGAACTAGGTTCGTCCAGTATGAACAGTTATTCCATAGGTTGGTTCCTAAAAACTGTAGAACGATACTAAACTTTCAGAGTCGGTTCACTTCGTCCTGGGACAATGTTAAGGTTCGTCCGGATGAAAGTTTTACAGAGAGCAAATAATCCAGGGATGAATACACTTCGTCCTGGACGAAAATGCTCCAGAGAGTAACTCGTCTTGGAACTAATACGCTTCATTCTTGATCAAAAATTTTCCAGAGAATATTTCATCCTGGGACAAATACACTTCGTCCTGGACGATCAGGACTTAGAAAAATTTTCTTCAACCCCTTCTCGTTCCATTACTCTTTAGAGGAGATAACTGATCTGATCTTCCCGTATGAACTATGTTCATCCTATACTATCAGTAAAAATTTCTCAAAATCTCCTAAGGTGTGTGTGTGTATTCACTCAATTACAATCACTCCCTCTTAAATTTTGTTCAAAGAAGAATACAAATTTTTAAATATACAAAGTATCTCATGCTAAATTTTATTTGAAGTCGTTGTAGTCTGGAGTTTGATTTTTCTGAAATGTTAGTACACACAAGAGCAAAAATAACTCTTCCAAAAAGTCTTAGCAGATAACTATACAAAAAAATAATAATATTTGAAATCATCAAAACTATACAAGTTGCAAGAATGTAAAACATGGAAATAGCAACTCTCATAACATAGACCATAACTATCCTGTTTGGCCTTGGTTGTATCTTTCTCCAGAAGTAAATCTTTAGGATTTTCCCTTGTGCTTGTTGGTTCCATCTTCCATAGAAATTGCTTCAGGTTTATTATGAACCAAGATAGGTTCCACATACATCTCTGGACAAAATTTTTCTGAATAATCGATCTTCCCGCATTTGTAGCAAATGTTTGGCATTTTTTCATAACTAATTTTTTGGTAATACTTACCAGCGGCTCCTTCAACCCAAACTCCCAATGGTAATTTGTCATCCAACTTGATTTTTACACATGCCCTCGCAAATTCATGCCTTCCCCACTGGAACATGTTGTCATCAATCAAAAAAGGAGTACCAACCTTTGATGCAATCCTACATACATTGATTTTATCCCATCTTTGTAGTGGGAGATTTGGAATCCTAATCCAGACTGGAGCCATTAATCCTTTCAATGAAGAAGGATAAAATCAGAGGACCATTTATCTAGTCTGATTATGCTACCATTCATGTACCAAGGTCCATTGTTTACGATAGAATCCATAGCCTCCAGTTCTTTAAAAGCACATATGACCCAACCACCACCAAGCAAGGTCATATAGAACCTACCATATTGATTCCATTGTCTCCTTAACTCCAATCCAATGATATGATAAGGAATGTTGTCTCCAAACACCTTAACTACCAAAGATTTTTGTAATTTGTTTGTGTTCTCAATTTCACTTTGCCGATGAAGTTTCACCACTCCATTTTCAGAAAACTTCTCCCCATAATCTAAATCAACAACTTTAAAGTTAGGCTTCATATTCCAGGCAGAAACCAATGGCTTGCTCTTTTGAGGTGGCATTACAAAATTCTATTCCTCCACAGTTTTGTAATTTCCCAAAACTGCAGATTCACAAATTCGCACATTATCCCATTCCCCTTTTGCTTGTCACTACAGGAAAACATCTCATTACCGGCATAATTTTTGGTGGAAATAAATTCATCACAAATTCCGGTGGATTTCAGACAGAATGTTTTTAGGAATTTTTTGACACATTTTTTGACTGGTTTTCTGATGGATTTTTTCCGACAACATTTCCGGTAGACTTTCCGACGGATTTCTAACGGAAATTAAAAAATTAAGTTATATTTTAATAACTTATTATCAAATTAAATTATAAAAATAACTTAAATTATAATTTAATTATTTAATAACAAAAAATTAAATGATTTAAATTTAAACTTAAATTATAATAAAAATTTAAAATTATTTTAGTTTGTTAAATTAAGTTAAATAATTTAATAATTTATTATTAAATTAATAATTAGTTGTTAAATTAAATTAAAAAATCATTGTAAAAAAATAATGAGAAAAATTAAATTGGTTAAATTGATATGCATGTTTTACTTAAATAGAATATAAAGAACATAAATATCATTTTTTCCTCAATGGCGCGTTGGTTGGTGCCTTAAATTTGGGTAGGTGCGGGGGTGGCGAGGGATCAAATCCAGGGGAGGGGAGAGCTACTATGCAGGTTGGCTGGCCCTTTTTGCTCTCGTGGGTCTGGTCGGGTTAAGCGTGTGGGTGAATCATTTGGGGCGGCTTGACTGCAGATTGGGTGAGGCGGCTAAAGCAACCAAACATCCACATTGTTTGGTCAAACTATTTCATTTTTTTAAAGTTCTTTCTTCTTTTTCATTTTCAGTGCAAAATAGTTTGCCAAAAATTGTACTGGCAGAATAATCTGCCAGAAATATTTCTGGCTGTATATTCTGCGGCGGAATAATTTTTTCGACGCGCGTGTTACCGTCTAACAAAAATGCACTGGAAATCTGTCGGAAAAACTAATTTTCTGACGGATTTTATGCCTTTTCTACGGATTTTGGTCACGGGTAAAATGTGATTTTCATGTAGTGTGTATTGCTCTATCATTACGCACCATCTTTCTGTCAAATGCATCCTAACAACCAGTTCTAGCCGACGAGTTCTCCTTTATTACCTTCATCTTATTACACCATTACCGATTCCAATATTCTTTAAAAATCACTGCTCCAATAGAATCTCGAACCGCCTTATCAAAAATTTTATAGAAATCTTTATTTTGAATTTCAGAAACATCCACAATACTTTTTCTGCTTTTATCAATGCATTCCACTTGCTTTCTAGAGAGAGAAAGCCTCCCTCATTAATCACCAGAGGTTTAGCAGGTTTAAACCTCAGATTTTTTTCAAGGTCGAACATCGTGTTGGCATCACCAAAAGTAGAGGGCGATAAACTTTGATTGATGCGAGGAAGAATTCTAACTCTGGAGTCGAAGAGAGATGACTTTCTCTGACATCGGAGGATGGAGGAAAGCGGCCCTCCACCGTCATCGGAGAAGACAGTGAATTGTGGGAAATTAGAACATTTCCAAAAACTTATTGTTACAACAAGATTTTATTCTTTATTTCATCTTAGTTTTAGACAGTCAAGAAAAATTTTTAAAAGCATCCCATTGAAGTTGAGCTTATATTTAATAGCAATCTCACTCCTATGAGCGTGTGTGCGCGAATTTACAGCTACCATACATCCTTATAGGAGTTCACTTCAATAATTAAAAAATAAATAATAAATATTACAAACTCTTTCAATTATATATTACCAATCTTAAGCCATGAATTTTACTTGAATTATGCATGATGTACCAGAAATATTTTTAGACACTTAAGAAAATTTGCACTGCAAAATCTAAGTGAAATAAAGAAGTAATCAATAATATATGTTATCATAAGAAAATATAAACTTGGGAGCCCGAGTTGTAATAATCCACCATTATTTTTTATGGTGGAAAACATTAAATAATTTAAATCACAACTAAAAAATTTTCCCTTAATCTCTCCCTTACTAGAGAATTATATTAAAAATAGGGGAAATGTTATTATTATTATTATTATTATTATTATTATTATTATTATTATTATTATTTATAGATCTGTTCTCATGGATTATGATTATGATGATAGCAAACACTCTTATTTCTCTACGACTGTCATATCTACTAACATTTTAGGTCCACAAGATCAGACTGCAATTCGGAACTAGCTCAAGATTGGGTAGACTTGGTCTGAGTAAGTTTGTACCCTTTTTTTCTTTCTTGAGTCTATTGTATTTAGTGTGGCTCCTGATGCTATGCACACACACACCTTGGAAGATTTTTTGTCTATTCACTAGAGTTCACTATTTTTGGTAACATCGTCCGGGATGATATTTATATCAGCTTGGATGATTAGTTCAAAAATAGAAACCCTTATTAGGGCATCATCCTTATTAAGGCAGCCGTCATTAAGCTGATCGTCCTGGACGATCCTTGTATCGGCCAGGACGATAGGCTCAAATCTGAAAGAATCAGCTGCCATGATCAATTTAGGTATTCTTTATTTCAGGACATCGGCCTGGATGATGTAGCACAATTATGCCTAAATTAATCTGGAAATTATGGAAAGCAATTAAAACTGATTCATACGATCACATCGGCAGGGCCGATCGCATGATCGGCCTAGACTATGGCCTGGATGGTTAACATCGGTCAGACTCTATTCTGGGTGATATTTGGGATGATTGTAATGGGATTTGAACTAATCGGCCGGGACGATATTGTATCGGCCTAGACGATGTAACCAATTTTCTTCTAATCACCCCAAATCATCACGACTGATTAAGCTTATTTTGCACTGATCATACAGGACAATATTAGTATCATCCTGGATGATAATATTGATAAGTTAAACTTAATGAGCTTATTTTGAGCTCTTCTGTTTAAGCTTTAACAAGGCACTTTTTAAGTGCCTTTGGCAGTCATTGTAGCTTCATTGTTTTGGGAGAAACTTGAAAAGAGAGCTTGAAAGAGAGTGAGGAACAGGTGAAGTTTGAGAGAGGGAGAAGATCCTATGATGGGGGACTCAAGGGAGTGTGGAGGGGGGTTCAACATGGTTGCTCCGTCAGGCTTGCACCTTAATACCGTCAGATTCAAGGCTTGTCTTGAGGGAAGTTTATAGAAGAAGAAGATCTCTTTAGTATCAAAGGATCCGGTGACTCCACCGCACCGGCGAAGGTGGAAGTGATTTTGTAAGGGCTTCTCCACCTAGTTGTGGGGGTTAAAGGAGAGACACTTAGTTTAGTGCAATACTCAGAGGGTGGCTCTGAGGAGTGGATGTAGGTCAAGGTTTGACCGAACCACTATAAATCTTGTGTGTTATTTCCTTTATTATTTCCGTATTGTGTTTTCTTTGTGGTGAATCTTGGTTTGTGTTTTTTGATCAAATGATTTATTTTAAAATATTGATTCACCCCTTTTTGGTTATCCTTGGGACTAGTTCATAAGAGCCTAACATCCCTAATGAACTTTTAAGTGGTATTAGAGCAGGATTTATAAAAATAAGTTTTTGAAAGCTTTTAAATTTTTGATCTATGGCTAATTTTTCTAATTGTAATATTGCGAAAGGTTATTCAATCACCAGACCTCCTTTATTTTAAAATATTACTTTTGATTTTTGGAAGATTCGCATGTCTACCTTCTTGCAATCAATTGATTTTCGTATGTGGCATATGATTTTAACTTGTTATTTTTTACCGTCACGTGTTATAGATGGAATTAAAGTTGATATTCCTTTTAATCAATGAAATAGGGAAGAACAAATCAATGCTCAATTGAATGCAAAATGTTTAAACTATTTTTTCTGTGCTTTAAATTCTAATGATTTTATGTTAGTTTTCATGTATTGTACTAATAAGAAAATTTGGGATAAATTACACACCACCAATGAAATAAAGCAATCCACGTTGAATATTTTAATGCATGATTATAAACTTTTTTGCATGAAATCTTATGAGACGATCTTAGAGATGTATACTAGATTTATCCAAATTGTGACATCATTACATGCTTTAGGTAAGGAGTTTTCAAATTTTGAAAAAATCAACAAAATTCTTCGTTGTCTACTTGATAAATTTGATGCCAAAATTGTTGTTATTCGTGAGTCTAAAAATTTGAATGAATATTCTATTGATAATTTGATTGGCTCACTCATTGCCTACGAGCAAAGTTTAGGTCAAAGACTTTTAGATGCAGGTGAGATGATAGTTTTAAACACTGAAGACTTGGAGAAAAGTGGCTTAGTTGGTGATGAAAATAATGACTTAGCAAGAAAATTAAAAATCCCACCAAAGCATAAGCATCAACAAAAGTGGAGCAAAGGTAAACATTATAAGAATGTTAAGATTTCTTCTGTTGTTGTTTTCTTTGGATGTAGGAAGCCTGGACACATAAAAAATTAGTGCCCTAATTTGAGAACTTTTCCTGTAAAAGAAAGGGCAAATCTAAGCAAATTGTAGAAAGGGAAAATAATGAAAAGCAAAAAATCTCTTGGGCAGACCTAGTTTCTAAAGCATCAGACCAGGCGCTAGATGGTGTTTAAAAGACTTATTTGTTTTGTGTTGTGTTTTAGTTTTTTTTTTAGTGTTTTCTTTTTTTTTTTCCTTTTTTGTCTTGAGTGTTATATTTTTTTTTTATTGTTGTTGTTTTTTTGTGAAGTTTTCACTAATGAACACACACATATCACAATTTTGAATATATTTTTTTTCTAAATGAAAAGTATATCTCTTATTTTTCTTGAATTCATAAGTAAATTGTGGTTGACTTCTATAAAAATAGTCAAATAAAAGGAAACTCATGATTTTAACTCTCAAACTCTATTTCCTAAAAGTGGTAATCCTACTTTTGATTTAAAATCTTCATCATGTTTTAAATTAGATTTTGAAACTGAAATTCTTCATCTCCCAATATTTTATCTATCGCATTGGAACCTTTTGCAAATTATTGAATCTATCTCATAATTTTCTTAATAAAGTAGTCTATTTTGTCAATAGAATGGGTTTACTTTTGCTTTTAAAATTTTAAAAAGGTAGCATACTCTAAAATAATATAAAAAAATTAGCCAATGATGCTAAATAAAAAAAAAGCCAATGATGCCAAATAAAAAAAATGGCCACTGACGCCAAATTAAGAAAGATACATAAAGTGTATCAAAAACTAAAAGATGCGCAAAGTGCACCAAAAAACTGACAAGAGCCATAAAATGAGCCCACAAAAAGTAAGCTCATTTTTTTTGTGTTTACTTATAGCTTAAGAAAACCCTTGATATTTTCAATACTTGATCTTGAAAATCATGTTTTGATTCACCAATTTTTGCATCAATCTTCTATTAGATATATTTTATGAAAGGAGTTTTGAAAAATTATTCTTTATTTTTCTAATTTATTCCATGATTTAGATATTGGATTAAAAAGTTTTTGATCCTTTAAAAGAACTTGAGATTGGATTAATACTGAATTTCTTTTCTTTACTGGATTATGCATTGTGAATCAATTCCTTACTAAGTTTTTCATTTAAATTAAGGGTTAACTTTCTCATTTTTTTAAGGTTTTCTTTTGTGCCCCTTCTCTTTTTGATAATGTCATAGGGGGACAACGTATTGTTGTATTTGTATCCTTTTCTCTTTCAAAAATTAAAAAAAAAATAAAAAATTATAATTTCCCCTAATTTTAAAAGTTTTATTCAAGTGAGGGGAGATTAGGAGAATATGATTTCTTTTTGCAAATTCAACCTGTAATGTTTTCCATCATTAAAAAGGGGGAGATTGTTGCGAATCTGTTTTCATGGATTATGATTTTGATGATAGCAAACACTCTTATTTCTCTATGAATGCCTTTTCTACTGACATTTCAGGTCCACAAGATCAGACTGTAATTTGGAACCAGCTCAAGATTGGGTAAACTAGGTCTAAGTCAGTTTGTACCCTTTTTTCCTTCCTTGAGTCTATTGTATTTAATGTGGCTCCTGATACTATGCACACACACACCTTGGAAGATTTTATGTTTGATCCCTAGAGTTTACTATTTTTGGTAACATCATTCGGGATGATATTTATATCAGCTTGGGTAATCGGTTCAAAAATAGAAATCCTAATTAGGGCATCATCCTCATTAAGGAAACCATCATTAAGCCGATCAGCCTCGAAGATCCTTGTATCGACCAGGACGATATGCTTAAATCTGAAAGAATCAGTCGCCATGAACAATTTAGGTATTCTTTATTTCAGGATATTGGCCAGGACGATCTATACATCGACCTGGACGTTGTAGTCAAATTATGCTTAGATTAATCTAGTAATTATGAAAATCAATTAAGACTGATTGATATGATCACATCGACCGGGCTGTTCGCATGATCGGCCTGGACTATGGCCTAGATGATTAACATTTGCCAGACTCTATTCCGGACGATGTTCAGGATGATTGTAATCGAATTTGGACTAATCGGCCATGATGATATTGTATTGGCCTAGACGTTGTAACCAATTTTCTTCTGATTGTGCCAAATATCCTGGCTAACTGAACTTATTTTGCACTGATTGTATAAGGTGATATTAGTATCATCCTGGATGATAATATCAGCAAGTTGTAACTAATGAGCTTGTTTTGAGCTCTTCTATTTAAGCTTTGATAAGGCACTTTGTAAGTGTCTTTGGCAGCCATTGTAGCTTCATTCTTTTGGGAGAAACTTGAAGAGAGAGCTTGAAAGAGAGTGAGGAATGGGTGAATTTTGAGAGAGAGAAAAGATCCTGTGAGGGGGGACTCAAGGGAGTGTGGAGAGGGATTCCACACGGTTGCTCGGTAGGCTTGCACCTTATTACCGTCAGATTCAAGGCTTATCTTGAGTGAAGTTTATAGAACAAGAAGATCTCTTTGGTATCAAAGGACCCGGCGACTCCACAGCATTGGGGATGGTGGAAGTGATTTTGTAAGGGCTTCTCCGCCTAGATGTGGCGGCTAAAGGAGAGACACTTAGTTTAGTGAAATACTCAGAGGGTGCCTCTGAGGAGTGGACGTAGGTCAAGATTTGACCGAACCACTAAAAATCTATTACTACATAGATAAAATAATTTAAAGAAGAGAAAGAAAATAACTAAATAAGACAACATAGAAAGATAAAAAATGAAAACATGAAAAAAAAAATACAGCATACTTTAATAATCACAACATAACTATTTTAAAAAATAAACAAAATAGAAAATTTAACGAATAAACAAACCTTAATAAACTTATTCCTGATTAGAGATAACAATTAAATCCCTGGCTATTAAGCATTGGTTTGTTTCCTCCTCCTTTTCTTTCTCCTGCTCTAATGAGTTAGATGTTAAGTCTTTCAAGTAGATTTTTGTTCTTCTTTTCATTTCTCCTTTTTCCATTGGTTTATCCTAACCCTTTTTATTCAGAGGGTGGATCTAAAAATTAGAGCATTCAGACTTTAGATGTTTAGGTTTTCTACACTTAAGGAAAATAATGTCAGAAGAAAATATAACATATTTACCATTTTTACCTTTTTTTCCAAATTAGTTGAGGATTGTTCTTGATCTTCATAAAACTTTTAAATTTTATTGTTATTAATGTTATCTCCTCACTCTCGTCATCTCCAAAGCATTTTTTATCTATCTCTGGCCTTTAGTGTTATAGTTTTCTCTATTCTCTTATCATGATATTCCAAAAGTCTTTAACTAATATCTTTCTCTTAGGCAATGAGTGAGCCAAGAAGATTATAAATAAAATAAGCATTCAAGACTTTCAATTCACTTAAAATAGTGGCTTTGGCATCAAAATTATTAGGTTAATAATATAGAAGTTATTTGACCCTCTCAAAGATTGAGGGATCTATACCTAAAGCATATAACGATGTCACTATCTAAGTAAACCTTGTGTACATGTATAAGGTAGTCTCATTATATTTCATGGAAAAAAGTTCATAATTATAAAATAATATGTTTAAAATAGATTTTCTACTTCACCAATGCCTTTGCATATAGCACATAGTCTATCCCAAATATCGTTGCTAGTTTTAAAAGTGCAAAATCTAATGTAATCATCAAACTTAAGTGCAAAAAAAAAAAAAATTAAGCATTTAGCACTTAGTTGTGCTAAGGCTTGTTCTTCTCTATCCCATTCAATAAAAGGAATGTTAGTTTTCACTCCATTAAAAATGCATGATGGTTAAAAATAACTAGTTTGAATTATATTCAACATTCAAAAATGAATTAATTATAGAAAAATAAACATGCAGATTTTCTAAAAATCAAATGGTGTGTTATCAAATAAAGGTTAATGAGTTATAGAATAACCCTTTGTAGTGTTTCTATTTTTGAAATGTACCATAGATCATTTTTCTCAAAGTTTCCTAAACTACTACTATTGAGAACCGCTCTAATACCAATTGAACGTTTGATGTAGGATGTTAATCTTTGATGAATTATCACAAGGCACACTATGAAGGGGGAGAGGTGAATTCGTTATTAAAAAAACTTAAACACGAAACTATATTATTGAAATTTTAATAACTAAATAAAAAAAATAATATAACTAAAATGTTGAAGCAAAATTATGAAACAAAATCTTTTAGCTATGTTGACAATGAATAGTTTATATCATTATATTATCAAAATAGATAATTTTCTACCACGCAAGTTTTCCATAAAATTAAAGTGAAAAAAAGTAAATTGTAAAAAATAAAAATTAGAATGAGCACACATAAACTATGTAGTGGTTTGGTCATTGTCACTCCCAGAGTCCTCCTTTCTAGGTAATGAACTAAAATGTTATCGTCTCTCATTTAGCCACCTCTATTAGGTGAAGAATCCCCTAAATAATCTCTTCTACCAACATGGTATGGTAGAGCACCATATTCTTTTCACCCACCTGGTGAGGAAAGGAACCTTGAATCCTTTTTCATCCTCCTAGTGAAGGAAGACAACCTCACACTCCTTTATTTCACACTCCTAGTGAGGGCAGAGAACCCCAAACCACTTTCACCTTCGCTAGTATGGCGAAGAAGCTAGATACTTTGACATCTAAAAGGTTTTCTTACCAAAGCTTCCCTCAAGAATAACCTTGACACATGGAGGATCCCAGGTGCAACTTTGCCAAGGATCTTCTAGCTCTCTTAAAAACTCAACCATTTTTTATCCCAAGTTCTAGGCTCTCTCTATAACCTTTCTTCAGAAAAAATAATTCAATTAATTCCAAAAGTCTCTTACAAAGCCTTATGGAAAAGCTTAAATAAATGGATTAAAAAAACCAAAAATTTATTTTTGTCGACACAGATCTTAGAAAATAATCCCATATTGCATAGTATAATTTGTTTAAATAGCCATGTTAATACTATATGAAGAATTAAAATCTATACGATTACTTTATATATTTGAATTTATTATCTAGTATGATATAAAGCATCAACATGCACGATTAGTTCAATCAAATTAGATTACCATCTTGTACGATTGGTAGCAAATATTTATCGTCCCATACAAAGATTGGGTAGTGAAATATGATTTGTTCAATTGTCCAATACAATCTGTTTGGATAAATTAATCATAATTTGATCCCCTAATCAGAATATTAATTTAGGTAAGTTTTGATTATATCATTTAATATAATACCTTTAATGCGGTATAATTTCTACATACTTTGAATTTTAAAATATTCCGTAAATCATGATTTGTGACTGAGAGCTTAATTTCAGCTTATTTTCCTATATGATCTTAATCGTACAATATGATAAGTTTAAATGTCTTTTATTATGCTAATTATATGTTATAATGATTTTATGAATATATGGTCATATAGTACGATATGTATCGTATAATATAATTAGTTTAAAAAGTTATACTTCTAATTTTTTCTATCTCACTAGCCTGAGTGTTTGTTTTCACAGTCACTAGGCTAGCATACACCCTTGCTAGACTTTATTTAAGAAATAACAAAATAAATAAATTAATATTAATGACTTCATCAACACACCCTGTTTTAGCGAATCTTGAGCCTTGAATCTTCATTAAATGGTGCGTGATGTGCCTGAAATGATTGTACACACACAAACAAATATGCAATTTAAATACTAGAAGAATTAAAGAAGTAATAAATAATATTTGTTATTATCAAAAACATAAACTTAGGAAATTGAGCTGTAACAAACTTTGCATTTTCAAGGTGGCAAACTTTATTGGTCGTATTTACAAACTAATAATATTTTCTCCTAATCTCTCCCTCACTAAGAGTATTACCTTATAAACTAGTCGAAAATATTTATTATTATACATTTTTTTATTTTTTTATTTTAATTTAAGAAAAGAAATAAAAAACAAATTCAAAATTAGATAGTAGATGAATATGTACAACCAAATATCTAGTCCCCCTTTTGACAACACCAAAAATGAGAGATATTTCAATGCATAAAATAAAGTACATGCAAGAAGTAAGAAAATTCTAAAGATTGTAAAGAAAATAACTAAAACATAAAACAACAATATCAAGCCTTTACCCCACTACGTGGGGTCAGTACATGAATCCTTTTTCTCCATTGTGTCCTATTAAAAGTCAAATCCTCATTTAAATCTAATAAAGAAATATCATTTCTAATATTTTCTAACCAAGTCTTTTTAGGTCTACCCCTACCTTTCTTAACATAAGTCAAATCTAATACGACTACTCTCCTAACCGGGTCATCAGAAGGTCATCATTTTATGTGACCAAACCATCTAAGGCAACTCTCTCTGATCTTGTCTTCTATTGGAGCAACTCCAACATTTATATGAATATACTCATTTCTTATCCGATCTCTAAGGGTAATGCCACTCATCCACCTGAGCATCCTCATCTCTGCCACACTTAACTTAGTATTATGCTTCTCTTATAATGGCCAACATTAAGCACCATAAAGTATTGCAGGCCTCACTACCATCATATAGAATTTTTCCTTAAGTTTGAGGGGTACATTTATATCACATAGCAAGCCCGATGCATTACTTCACTTCAACCATCCAACTTGGGTTCTGCAGGTAATATCCCCATCTATTTCACCATCACTCTGAACAATAGATCCAAGATATCTAAAATATGTACTTTTATTAAAGACTTGATCGCATAAGTCACAATCCCCTCACTAGGTCTACTACTACTAAAATTACACTCCATATATTCCGTTTTAGATCTACTCAAGCCAAAACCTTTAGACTCTAAGGTTGACCTCCATAATTCAAATTTACCTTCAACTCCCTATCTAGTCTTATCAACAAGAAGAATATAATCAGCAAAAAGCATACACCAAGGTACATCCTCTTACAAATGTCTAGTGAGATCATCCATGACTAAAGCAAAAAGGTATGGGCTTAAGGCTGATCCTTGATGTAACCCAACCGAAATAGGGAAATACTTAGTCAACCACCTTGTGTTTGAACACAAGAAATAGCTCCTGCATACATATCTTTAATGATTTGAATATAAGCATTATTAACTCATTTCTTTTCAAGAACTCTCCATAGCACTTCTCTTGAAACTTTATCATATGCTTTTTCTAAATCAATAAATATCATATGTAGATCCTCCTTATTTTCTCTATATTTCTCCATCAAACCTCTTAATAAATGTATGGCTTCCATAGTCGACCTACCCGACATGAATCCAAATTGATTTTGAGAAACATTAGTATCACGCCGCAACCTATGCTCCATAACTCGCTCCCATAGTTTTAAAGTATGACATATTAACTTAATACCTCTATAATTCGCACAATCTTGTGCATCACCTTTATACGGGTGTAGAAAATACAAATAAGATAAATGTATATGTGTATAGGAAATAAAGACATGTTGAAAAGCATGAAATGAAAGAAGTGTTAAACTTATGAAATGTAAAATGATCATAGGAATTCATAAAGAGATAGGTGCACAGTTATCTTTGCATGACATTATATTCTTTACTTCTTTAGTTATTTGTTGCTCAGTCTCATATTAAAGCATGCATATTGATCTTCTTTATATTGTAATCGAGTTTGATAGAATTATTTGTTACCTGCTAAGTGTTAGCATACTCCCTAGCTTTGGGATGTTTTCAGGAGAACCACTGTTTAAGGATGGCATATAGACAACAGTATACCTATCAGCGTAGGGTTACCACGGGAGACATGTTCTTTTATTGAATGTACTTTTGATGTTCTTTTTGTTGTGGATCTCGCATGTCTAGTTATGATCCACATGTGTAAATTTCTTATGATATAATAAAATTTTTGAGTTGTGGAAGTTTTAGTGGCTCTTTATAATTGAATTGGATGTTAGATATGTTAATATTTACGTGATGATATCTGAATTATGTTTTTTAATTTCGTCTGACATCCGTTCCTGCCTCGTTTACTCGAGCTTACCGGGTCGTGATAGGGTTAACGAGCATGGTGTGCGGGTAGGTGGCTAAAAATTAATGTTTTGAAAATAATGAAAACACGTAAAAGTTGTTTTGGATATTTTAAAAGCAACATGATCTGATATTCACTAAACACTAACCAAAAATGCTGTTTTCCTGAATTTATAAGAACAAAAAATTAAATAAGTAATGCTAAGCAGGTCCTTAGATATGGTATTCCAAGGAAAACACAATTAAAGAAAAAACTTTGCCACTCAAGCCAACCTCGAGGCAAGTCAATAGATTATTTTAGCAGCTAGTTCTGATATTCAAAAAGAGAATCCAATTTTTAATCATGATGTCAATCAATATATAGCAAGGATAGTGGGTGTATTGCAATAAGTTCAGTACCTTCATAGTTGGCATAATAACTCTGTTGCATTTCTTATAGTTCTGAAGGACCCAAAGAAGATCAGTACTCAACATAAATTCTCTGTTGTTCGTCATTTGACTTGTATCACCTTTAGAAACCTCAATAAATTCCAATAGAGCATCTTTTGAAGCCTTACTTAAGAACTCTTGCAATCCACCCACAGAGATGACATATCCTGATAGCACAGACCTGCTATAACAGCTAAACTGAAGTAGCTGAACAAATCGTGGGTAGGACACTGTAGGATCCTGTTTATCACAAAATGGTTAGGTGCTTTCTTAAATCAGATTGGTGATAGATGATTTTAGCTAATAAATACCAACCAAATAAGAGGAATCAGAAATGCTCAATGAAGTGAGAAGGATTGCAAGAAGAAATAATAAGCATCGCATTTCCTGCTCACAATATCTTAGATGTATAAAGAATGGTACATTAAAAAACATCATTGATCATAATTTTGGATCTATGATCAACATATTGATTGGACTTATCATACAAAAGTTTGTTAGGTGTCATACATGAAAAAGTTGGAGTAGCTCTAGCGGCAAATAAGATGAGAGAGAGTCACATTAAATGATTTGGTCACATAAAATATTTGCCTTCCGATAACCCGTTTAGGAGAGTAGATGCATGTATATATATATATATATATATCATATTAACCAATTTTTACCTTTGCTCAAATTTAGTTGAATTTATGCATGCGCTTGGAAAAACTCTTGAATCAACTTGTTATTAACTATATCTACTCAGTCCCACCATATTTGAAGCCATTTTTATCTATTTTGTTTAGTATTTAGCAATATAGTCTTCTTCATTCTATTATCACCCATTCCAAAAGTTTTTAACTCATACCTTGCTTATAGGCAATGAGTATGCCAAGCAGATTATCAAAAGAAAAAGCATTCAAGTTTTTTGATTCACATATAAAAGTGACTTTGACATCAAAATTATTAGGTTGACAATGTGTAATTTTGTTGACCTTCTTAGAGTTTGAAAATTTACTACCTAAAGCATGTAGAGATGTCACTATTTGAGTAAACCTATTGTACATCTTTAATAAAGTCTCATTAGGTTTCATTCAAAAAAGTTTATAACTTTGCAATAATTTGTTTAACCTAGATTTTTTGACTTCATTTGTTCTTTCATATATAATGCACATTCTTTGAAAACAATTAACTTAATAGTGGTACATTTAAAATTCTCATGTAATCTTCAAACTTAAGTGAACAGAAAAAATTATTTAAGCATTAAGCATTTAGTTGTGCAAAGACTTGTTCTTCTCTACTCAATTAAGTAAAAAGAATATTAGTTTTGACTCCAGTTACAAAATGTGGTAGTATAAAATAAGCAATTTGAAATAGATGCGACATTCAAAAATTAATTATTTTAAAAAATGTAGACATGGAGATTTTTCTAAAATTCAAATGGTATGTAGTATAAAATAAGCAGTTTGAAATAGATGCAACATTAAAAAATTAATTATTTTAAAAAAATGTAGACATGGAGATTTTTCTAAAATTCAAATGGTATGTTTTAGAATAATCCTCTACAATGTTTCTTTTATGTTATGGAAATCTGAAAGATCATTTTTTTATAGGTTTCCTAAAATGCTACCAATGAGAACCACACTAAAACCAATTAAAAGTTTGATGCAAGATGTTAAACTTAGGTGAACTATCCCTAGGCACATTAAGAAGAGTAGGGTGAATTTGTTATTAAAAATTAAACATAAGACAATATTGTTGTATTTTTAATAACTTAAAAATAAATAATATTATCACCTAATGTGGAAGTAAAATTATAAAAAAAATTATCTTTTATTATAGCTATGATGAATAGCTCAAATCAATATATTATCAAAAGAGATAATTTTCAACCATGTAATTTTTTTAGAAAACTAAAGTGCATAAAAAAGTAAATTACCATATATATATATATAATGAGCACTCCATAACTTTATAGTGGTTTTGTGAAACAATGTCCTACATCAACTCCCTAGACTCCTCTCTAAGTATTACACTAAAACTTTTGTGTTTCTCTTTTAGCCCTCATAGCTAGGTGAAGAAGCACTTACCAAAACTCTTCCACCAACCGGGTGTGGAATAGGACCATAATATTTTCGCCCTCTTGGTGAGGCAGGGAACCTTGATTCTTTTTTCACCCACCTTGTGAAGTAAGAAGACCTAACACTCTTTTTTCACCCTCATAGTCAGAGAACCCCGAATCACTTTCACCTCTCCTAGTATGACAAAGTAGTTGTATCCTTAAATCAAAAGAGGTGTTCTTCCCAAATCTTTTCTCAAGAAAAACCATGGCACATGGAGGAACTCAGGAGCAAGTTCATTAGATAAACCGTGTGGAACACAATCTCATAATCCCTTAAAATCCATAAGTTTATTCTCCCTCTCTCTCAAACTTCACCCTTCCTCTCACAAGTTCCAGGCTCTCTCTTCAAGTTTTTTTTAGAAGAAAATAACTCAATGAATGCTAAAATAATTTCACAAAGTCTTATGATAATTCTTAATTGGAGGGCTTCAAAAAGCCCTAAAAATTTAATTTTGTCTACATTGATCATACAGTATGATCCCTTATTGTAAAGTATAGTTAGTTTCAATAGCCTTGTTAGTATTACACAATGAATAAGACTCTATATAATTAGTTCAAGTATTTTAGTTGATCATCCAATATGATATAAAGCGTAGTCCAATATGGTTAATTAAATATAATTATTTTTTGTCCCATATGATTAGTGGTGAATAATTATCATCCTTTGAAAAAATTGGGCCATACAGGATGATTGGTTAAATCATAGAGTATGATATGACTCGATAAATTAATCAAAATTTGATCACTTAATTATAGTATCAATATACGAAAGCTTTGATTATATCATATAGTAAGATGCCTACCATAGATATTATTAGTATAAATTTTGAATTTTAAAATATTTTCTAAATTACAATTGGCAGTTGAGATCTTGATTTCAAAAGATCCTCCTATATGAGCTTAATCATACAGTACAATAAGTTCAAATATATTTAATTGTTCCAATTAGCCATTACAAAAATCTTTTAGATGGTTGATTGTGGAGCATGATATGTATTGTATAATACAATTAGTTAACAAAATTACACTTCTAATTTTTTCACTTTCTCACTCCCGAGTGTGTGTGTGCACAGTCACAAAATTAGCATACAACCTTACAGAACTTAACTCAAGAAATTAAAAATAAATAAATGAATATTATAGACCCTTTCAACACACCATATTCTACCTAATAATTTTGCCCAGAAACTTCATTAAATGGTGTCCGATATACCTAAAATGTTATTAAAGACAAATAAACATACACTGCAAATACTAGGAGAAATAAAGAAGTAATCAATAATATTTGTAATCAATAATTTATGTGCATACTATTTATTTTAGCTATAAGTAGTATATTTTATTCCATTATTTTACATGTTTATTCTTATTTATTTTTAAAGTTAAAACATAATAAAATTCATGGTGGATATCAATATTGATGTGGCAACGAAGATTGCCATAATTAAGCACAAATCTTATGGCATTTTTTTAATTAGAAAAAATATATATTAAAATTCATGACCATTCAAACTCTTAACTATTTAATAAAACCTATAATAAACTGAACATCTCAAAGAGATGAAGTTAATCATTCAAAAAATAGTCCATTCCAAGACTAAATTTGCCAAAATCAATAGTATGAAGGATAGTTAGAAATTTTAAGTCATTAATTGGATTACCAAATGATCTCTAAATGGGCATGTGTATAATTAAATTAGGAGGCTTGATGAATATAATTTAACCGGCCTAAGATTTTTTTTTTATATAACAATAATGTACATAAATAATGAATGAATTCTTCATAATAAAAAGAATCATTATGTCATATATGTTGGAATATTCCAAAAATTCTCCATCCTTACGGACTTGACACTAAAAAAAATTTATAAAAAAAAACTCCATTCAGTATTTTTTTTTTGTGTGGGATGACTTTTTAGCTAGCGATTTAACTATCTATTGAGATTTAAGTGAGCTCTATGGCTTTAAGACTTCTAGAGTTTTACATGAGCACCCTCATGAGTCAAGCACTAGTTCATTACAATTGAGAATTTGATTATTGACCTCATTTTTATATGAGTTTAATCCTTTAATCATTCAATCAAGTTCAATAAATCACCATTTTTAATTATGGTGCCCAATTATCTTCAATCATTTTAATATAACTTCAATCATAAAATGATCAATCAATTATCTTCATTAAACTTCAACAATTAAATTATCTTTTAATCATCAATCTACATGTTCAATCATGGTGTTAAATATGTCAAATTTAACTCAGCCATGTCCAATCATTCAATAAAGTTTAACCGTTCAATTAATCCTAATCATGCTCAATATTTCAATTAAATTAAATCATTCAATCATGTTCAATTAATCAAGTACAAACCTTGAATTATTTTTTATCATTCAATTATATGCAGTGAGATTCCCCTTCCCTTAAGAAATCTTGACACATTAGAAAACCTTATTATCACTTGATTTGGCAAATCATCCATTTAACTATCATCTCCCAAGTGAACTTTGGAATTGTACATGCCTTCATGAACCCTAAGCCTAAGGACTTAAACTTAAATGTTTAAACTATTAAATATTTATATTTCATGCTACTCAACACGGCATTTTTGTTTAAAGATCTTTATAGACAATTGTAATTTTTTAAACTTATTCATAATTATCAATATAATAGTTTTAGCCATTGGGCACATGGTCAACCATGATTAACCTAACTTCACCAAGTTTGACCAATGGAACATTTAAACCATAAATTATTTTCATATACATGAAATAATTTATAATTTCATCCAAAAGCCTAAGTTTGATCAATAACACTCAAATATTAATCCTTGATCTTGCTTAAACTTAAATGAACCCATGGTCGACCATGATTAGCCATGAATAACCATTATAGCTTTTTGTGATCCAATTTACCAAAAATCCTAAATCATTCTTACAATGTAAACAAAGTCATTCCAATTCATAGATTTTGACAAGCAAGCCCTTTCTTTCTTATTGCAAACCTAGATTCAAGGATTATAATTTTGATGATAGCAAGCATTTCTAGCATTTCTATTTCTTTACTATTTCCCTTCCTACTAATATTTCATGTTCACAAGGTCAATTACAAATAAGTCCTACACAAGATTGGGAAGATTAAGATTGAGTCAGTCTATAAGTATAATTCAAGTGTTCGCTTACCTTTTTTTTAGTAAAATGTAATAACATGGATCCTGATGCTAAGTATCCTTGCACACACACACTCAAGGGGAGAAATTTTTTAGGCTTAAGAGTTTTTTTATTTTTGATCATATCGTACAGGATAATTTAAAAATCATCAAGGATGATCAGCTAAAAATAAAAACCCTAGTTAGGACATCTATGTTAAGATTGCTAAATTGTGCAAATCATCTTGGATCATATTAACATCATCTTGGTTTATAGGCTCAAATAAATAAGAACCAGCTACCAACTCTTTTAGTTATGTTATTATTTTTAGAAATCATACATGACAATCCTATACAATCCTAGATGATTCATTACAATCATGCCTAAATTAGTCAGGCGATTAATAAAATCAATTAGGGTTTGACTTATCGATTACATTGACCTGGACGATCGTAGGATCATCCTGGACAATCAATTAGAAAAGCCTTAGTCTTCTCATGGATCACCTGGATGGCCATAATAAGTTACTAGATGATTAGTAGAAATTCTCCATCATCCAAGTGTATCTCTTAGATGACTAGAAACATATGCTGAATGATAATCCCTTATTTCGAGCTAATCATATGGGATGATTCAAGAATCATCCTAGACAATATGTTATGATTCTTCATTGTCCAACATATATCTTCTAGATGATTAGACTGATATGCTAGATGATATATATGGTTTTAAACTAATCCTTAGGGACAGTGTCCACAACGGGCATCATACTGGATGATTAGAATGAATATGGTTTCTAATCTTCTAGCCCTCCTAGATCATCCTGGTCAAATGGGCTGAAAGTATACTGACCATACATGATGATTTTTTATCATCCTAGACAATCTTTGATGACAAGTTATAAATTAGGGAAAATGTTAAGCCCTTCTTTTTAAGATCTCTTATTTATTGAAGGTGAGATCTTTTGTTGTTGTCCTGACCTGAGAGAGCCAAGAGAAGGAGAGGTAGAGGTTGGGAGAGAGAGAGATGATCTTGTAAGGGGGAGTTTGTGAGGGGTTCACAAAGGTTTCTCCAAGCAAGGATCCAAGTCATCTTCTACTATCATCATCCTTAGTTCCTTGGTAAATCTAGGGAGGTCTTTTTTAACAATCGATCAAGGCACCCTATCTACTTCAGGAGGAATTAGATGGAGGTTGGATTCTCTACCTCACTAGGGTTAGTGAAAAGGAGTTTATAAAGGCTTCTCTTCCTTGTGGTGCGAGCAAAAGGAGAGACATTGAGTTTTAGTTCAATACCCAAAGGACAAGCAATCGATATCTAAAAAATATACTTGGTTTACACAAATTATCACCTCCCTAGATTCCTTATGAAGAGAACTAACTAGCTATGAGAATATTAACTAAATCTTGAGATGTTTACCCACTTCCTATGATGCTAAGATAACTTGTTTCTCTGAATACAAATATTTGAATATTTATTCTATTAATAACTTACTTGGATCACTTATTTCATATGAGAAAGGAGTGAACCAAAGACAACTTGCTGCATGTGAGAAAAAAAATGAGAAAACTATTATGCTGAAGGCTAATGATACATATTCTGATTCTTTCAAGTCTTAAAGTGATGATGTTGCATTAATCACTAAGAAATTTAAAAGCTTTCTAAGGAAGAAATAAAAGCACCATCAGAAATGGAATAAAGGTAAGATAATTAAGAATTCTAAAGGTTCTTCTAATATTATTTTATTTGAATGCAGGAAGAAGGACATATAAAATCTGATTGTCCTACACTTAAGGCTCACTCAACCAACAAGAAGTGTGAGGAGAAACCCAAGTTCATTAAGGATAAGAACCAAATTCAAAAGGCTTTCTAGGCATATTCTGCATCTGACTCCTCTAATATTGCAGCTGAATAGGAGGCTACAAACTTATGTTTCATAGTGGATGAACATCTTAGTCATTCTGACCAAGAATAGGTATGTGAACTAACCTATGATAAATTACTTGAAGTTTATTAGAAAACACATTTATAGTATTAGAAACTTAATAAATCGCATACTATCCTAAAATTTGAATTTTAAAACTTGCGAAAAGAGCATGAAGTTTAGCTTAAAGATCACTCTACATTTGATAGGAATCACATGAAACTATTAGATGAGTATGATGAATTTAACAAAATCCATGAATTATTGAAATCATCCCACACTAAATTTGAAAATGATTTTAAAACATTTATAGATGAATATGAAAATTAAGGAGCACAATTTGAATGTTGAAAATGCAATTTTAGAAAGTGCTAACTCAATTTTTAGAGCAGAATTAAAAGCACTAGAGGAAAATAGGATTTCACCCATACCTAAACAATTTTTCAATCTAGAACAGAAGCCAAAAGTTTTGAAACCTAGGAAGAGGCATTATAACTTTAATAGATTAGTAAACCCTGTTCCTAATATTAGATATTTTTTATGTGGCATGCTAGGATACATCTCCCACACTTGCACTAGCCATCGTAGTACACATTGGGAATGGAGACCCGAATTGCATGATTCAAATCATAATATAAATGTATTATATTCTTTTTTCCACAAGAAGGGACCCTAAATTGTTTGAGTTCCTAATTCTGATATTTAATAATTTTGTAGGTGTAGTCTAACACAAGACCTTGTGAGAGCATGTGGTACCTGGATAGTGGATACTAATGACACATGACTGGAGATGACAATCATTTTTTTTTATTGGACGTCAGGGCTGGACGCAAGGGCACTCATGGAGATAATACCACCAGAAAAGTGGTTGGTCTAGGTATAATCAGAAACATCAATAACCATTTTTTTTTTTAATATTTTACTTGTTGATGGCTTGAAATATAACTTGCTTAGCATCAGTCAGCTTTAGCATAAGGGCTTTATCATAAAAAGTTTTTCAAACACATGCATCATTAGCTTGAATAACAATACTATTTTCAGGGAAAAAAGATAAAAGATATTTATATGCTTAATTTAAATAACATTAAATGTGCTACTTTATTTTGCTTTAAGACTATTGCTAATGAGTCTTGGTTGTGGCATAGGAGGTTATGTCATGCCGGCATGAAAACCCTTAGAAGAGTAACCCAAAATGACCTAGTTAGAGGTAGAGGTGTCCCCAAGATTAAGTTCACTATAGACCACCTATGTGATACCTATCGACTAGGGAAATATGTCTAATCCTCTTTCTATTCCATTAAGGATATTAATACCTCTAGACCTTTAGAAGTCCTTAATATGGATTTGTTTGGACCCATTAACACTTCCAGCTTAGAAGAAAAAGTCTATAGATTTGTGATTGTCAATGAGTACTCAAAGCTCACTTGGATTAGATTTATATCACATAAAAGTGAGTCTTTTGATGAATTTAAATCCTTCTCCAGTTAGATTCAGAAAAAGCTAGTTTATGAGATCTTTATGATACATAGTGACCATGGTGGAGAGTTTGAAAATATGAAATTTAGAACTTTTTATGAGGATCAAGGAATTAGTCACAACTTCTTAGCTCCTAGGACCCCTCAGGAGAATGGGGTAGCAAAAAGGAAGAAAAAGACCTTAGTGGAAGTCACTAGAGTCATGCTTGCTGAGTATTCACTTCAAAAATACTTTTGTGTTGAAGCGATAAACATAGATTATTTTGTGTTGAATAGGATTAATGTTAGATCCAAAACAAATAATACACCCTATGAGATCATTAAGGGCAGGAGACCCAACCTTTTTTCTCCTCCATGTCTTTTTCTGTATGGTTTTTATTCTTAACAATAAAAAAAATCATTCTTAAGAAAATTTGACCCAAAATCTGATGGAGTGTATTTAGGATATTCAAGTGTTGGAAAATACTTTAGAGTGTTTAACAAGAGGACATTAGTAGTGGAGGAGACTACTCATGTAGTGTTTGATGAATCTAATCCTATGAAGTCTAGTGTTGAGGAAGAAGATAAAGTTGGAGAGATTACTCAAGGAGTAGAAACAACAAATTTGGAGTAAAGGGTAGAGCCTCAAAACACTGATGGAGTAGCTGAGATTACTCAATAACTAGAAAGTACAATTCTAGAGGAAAGGGTAGAACCTCAAAATGTTTTTCCAAGATATTAGAGATATTCTTTGAGTCATCCTAAAGAACTGATCCTAGGAGATCCTTCTAAAGGTGTTAGAACTAGAAATGGACTTACAAAAGAAGTAAACTACTATGTCTTTATCTAAATGACTAAACCCACAAACATCAATTATGCCCCTTCTAATGAATTATGGATCTTAACTATGCAAGAAGAACTTGACCAATTTATGTGGAATGATGTTTGGAAGTTAGTAAAAAGACCTAAGGATCAAGGTATAGTAGGAACCAAATGGGTCTTTAAGAATAAAACAAATGATTCTAGTGTGGTGGATAGGAATAAGGCAAGAATTGTGGCTAAGGAGTATAATTAAATAGAAGAGATTTATTTTGAGGAAACCTTTCTCACTGTAGCAAGATTGGAAGACATTAGAGTGATACTAACCTTTGCTTATAAGGGAATTATGTTTTTCCAAATGGATGTCAAGAGTTCCTTTTTGAAAGGGGTAATAAAAGAGGATTTGTTTAAATAGCAACCCCCAGGTTTTAAGAGTTCCCAATTTCTAAATCATATTTACAAATTAAAAAATTTCTTATATGGATTAAAACAGACACCTAGATCTTGGTAAGAGAGACTTAGTACATTCCTACAAGAGAGGGAGTTTGTTAAGGGGATTGTTGACACCACCCTTTTTAGAGAAAAGTAGGAGATGAGTTACTCATTATTCAGATATAAGTTGATGATATATTTTTTGGATCTTCTGATATAAAGTTATGTGATGATGTTTTTAAAATAATGAGTAAGGAATTTGAGATGAGTGCGATAGGAAAATTATCCTACTTTTTGGGGTTTAGAATAAGATAAATGGATGATGGAATATTTCTTTGTCAATCAAAGTAAATTAAGGACATATTGAAGAAATATTCAATGGATAAAGCCAAGTTAATAAACACTCATATGAGCTCCACTGTTCAGTTAGATAAGGATTCAAATAGAAAATCTTTTGATCAAATGAAGTATAGAGGAATAATTATATCACTACATTACTTAACTACTAGTTAACCTGATATAATATTTAGTATTTGTATATGTATTAGATCTCAAGGTTATCCTAAAGAATCCCACCTGACTATAGTTAAGAGAATCCTTAGATATATCTTAGGGACCCAAAACTTAGGAATCTGATATCCTAGGCACAACACTTCTTTTGAAATTATTGGTTATTCTTATTTTGATTTTGTAGTGTCTATGATTTTGATTTTGTAGGGTTTAGGGTGGATAGAAAGAGCATTTTTGGAACTTTCCAATTTATAGGATAGTCTTTAGTCTCCGAGTCCAATAGAAATTAAAACTCTATAGCATATTCCACTGATGAAGATGAGTACATTATCTTAGGAAGTTATATGGCCCAAGTCCTTCAATTAAAGTGACAAATTCTTGATTTTGGATTTCCTATAGGCATAATTTAAATTTTATGTGATAATACTAGTGCGTTTTATATCTCTAAAAGTCCTATCCAACATTCACGGACCAAACAGATTGACCTATAACATCACTTTATTAGAGACCGTGTTACAAAAGGAGATATTGAGTTACACCATGTATCAACTACAAACCAACTGGCTGACATCTTTACTAAACCACTGGCCTTTGACACATTCTGTAACTTAAGGACCCTATTAGGTGTGATTGACATAAATGCATGAACTTGATGATTTTTGAACTCTAAACTTTATATTTTCTGATCTTTCTCTTATATTTTTTTTCAATTTTTTTTGTTATTTCTGACCTTTCTTTTATTTCTATTTTTATTGTTTATTCTTGTTTATTTGTTTGTGTTTTTCATGTTTTCAATTTTGTATTTTCTTTGCTTCATTTAATTTTATTTTGGTCATTGTTGAACTGATATTTTGTGCTTTATTTTTGTTTTTGAAAATTTATAATCAATGGTTGACATCCCTAAATCAGGTAAAGGAAAAAACACTTGATTGTTTCACTTCCTCTAACTCCTTTAGAGGTGTAAGTATATTTCCAAAGACAAAAAAATATTTTTTAAATTAAAAACATGAACTTAGAATTGAGATCTTTTCTAACTTCCTACAATAATCTATATCATATGAATAATGTTAAAAGTCATTAAATCACTTTCAAGCATTTCTTGTTCATGTTGTTTCATTTATCGTATGAGTATGATTCTGATTTGTGGTTTATTCCTCCTTATATTTGAGAGTTAGGCTTTCTTCTCTATTATATGGAAGATATTCTCACAACTGAGAGTCTTTAAAGGTTTTGAAAGGGAGATAGCTCGCAAAAGATGACAAGAGGCATAAAATGAGCCTAAAAAGAAAAAGTGAGAAGATGCGTAATGATCGCCAAAAAAATTGAAAGATATTCATAGTGTATAAAAAATCTAAATATGCATAAAGTGTACCAAATAATTGACAAAAGATACAAAATGATTCCACAAAAATCAAGCTTCCATCTATTTCAAAGCTTTAAATCTTTGAAGAATTCATATGACACTCAATATCTTCAATCACTTAATTTTTTAAACCCTTGATTTTTGACTAATTACTTTGGTATATTACTCTATCAGATATATTTTCTAGAATGAAATGTTAAATCGATCATTTTTCTTGGCTAATTTTTTTTAGTTAGATTTTTATTTTCAAAAGATTTTTACCATTTAGGGAATCCAAGCTGGGGATTACAGGATCAATTTTTCTACCAATTTTTAGATTTTAGTGATGTTAACTCATTTCTTACAAATTTTTAATTTAATCACATGGAAAATTTATCATATTCTTGCTTTCATAAAAAAACCTTTTTTCCATTCTTTTTATCATTTTTATCACATTTTTGTTATTTTATTTTTAATATTACTTGTTTTTTATGTTTTGAGAACCCTTTTGAACACCTCCTTCAATCATCAAAATTTTCATTTTTTATCACATTATCTTGGATGATATTCCTATTGTCCAAGATGATATCATCAAATCACCCTTCATCGTCCATCTAATAGTTGCTCTTACTCAATTATTTATGATCAAGGATGATATGATTGAATCATGCTTAATTATTTATGATCATCCTAGATAATACACATGTTCATCCTGGACAATCCATACTGCAAAAATGGTTGGACATTTTAAATTCAGCTGGTATGCCTTTTTTGTCGATTGTCCTAGATGATCTGCCTAATCATCCTAGATGATCCATTTCATCAACAATCATCCAGCATGACTCCTCGGGATGATTGTCTGAGTCTAATCATCCAGCATGATATTTAATCATCCTTGATGTTAGGAACACCTTTTTTCCTAGTCTTCCCAGGTGTCATAAGGTTGCCTAATAGTCTTGGATGATCCTGCAATAATCCAAGATGATGTGGCCAATAATTTGTAAAAAGCTAATTTCAAATGATTTGTCACCCTCAAATTCTTCAATTCTTCTTTCATTCTCCCTCAAGCTCTAAATCCTTATCATTGGCTAGTGGGGAAAGGTCTAGGATGAAACCTCATTTCACTAAGGAGGCTAACTATGCCACCTATCTTTGATTAAAAACCACTGGGATTGCACCTTCGAGGATCATCAATCCTTGAACACTAACTTACCCGGTACTGAATATATTCACTCACACCTCACTCACCATCATTCTAACTTTGGCTTTCCCATTTAACTTTGAACTCCTCTATGAATTCTTCACTAGTCTTAGGATCAACTCCACCTATATCACCCTTTAATCCTATGTGCATAGATGCCCAGTAGAGATAAGCCTTATAGCTTTTATTCAAATCTTGATTATAACTGGGGTCTTATCAATCAACTATTAAGGAACAAAAAATTTCACCTATCATGATGGTTCCTCAAGCACCTTAGTAAAAGATAATAGGAAAATTCAATATGTCCTTAGATCCTCAGTGATCCCAAAGAATAGTGACTGTATCCACATAACTCCCCATCTCTATATCACCACCTTCTATATAATAACACATAGGGAGTTCAATGGCACTGATCTTCTTTTTTGATACATTGAGTACATGACAAGTATTAGTGATCTAGTTCATAAAATAAAACCCAACCTTTCCTTAGGACACATCATAGCTTTTATCCTTGAAACCAAATACAATCTTCAATATCATGCCCCATTGGACTATCAACCTACCTACTATGCTAACAGCTACTTCCATGTTCTTCATAGTACTCATCTCCATTCGAGGGATGAGGAGGCTGAGGGAATTGAGGAGGAAGATGTTCATGCACCTATTGATCTGCTAGCAGTCATAATTGGATCAGCTGGTGGAGTGGTTTAATAGGTGCGAGGCAAGGTTTGACTCATACATTACTGCATAGAAGCAGTAGCATGATGTAAATATTGATCAATTTGTTGCATATGTGGCACACCAATAGTAGCAGCACGATCAAGATATGGCCTAGTTTGGGGAGTAGTTTTCTTCCATCTCCTATTTCTTTCAGCCACCACCACCACCTCCTTCACCTGATCAGGGCCCTCTATACATATAGACTACTTTTTTTTTGTTGTTTTTTATGTGATGCTTTTGTACTACTATTAGTTTCAATTTTGTATTTTCTACTTTGTATTTTGTTTCTATTTCATCTTCCTTTTTGGGATTTCAAAAGAGGGCATAGTGGTAGTGTTAGTGTGTTAGTGTTGTTTCATTGTATTGTTGTTTTTCATACTACTATTATTTATTGTTTATACCATATGCTTATTTTTAGTAAAATTTGCATTGCTTAGTTCATACTATTCTCCTTTATTTTATATTTCATTAATCTACTTGAATTAAATTTCCAAATAAATATTTGGCATCATAAAAAATGGGGAGATTATTACAAACTTGGATTTAAGGATTATAATTTTGATGATACCAAGCATTTCTAGCATTTTTATTTCTTTAATATTACCCTGCCTACTAGCATTTCAGGTCCACAAGGTTAATTACAAAATCAAACCACCTAAAGAGTGGGTAGAGTAGGACTGAGTTAGACTGTAAGTGTAATTCCAATATTTTTTTTACCTTTTTTTTAAGTTAAATATAAAAATATGGATTTTAATGCTAAGTAACCTTGCACACATACATTCAGGGGGTGAAAACTATAGGCTTTAAAGTTTTTCTATTTTTGATCATATCATATAGGACAATCCAAAAATCATCCTGGACGATCAATTAAAAATAGAAACCCTAGGGCATCTATGATAAGACAGTCAAATTAAGTAAATTTTCATAGATGATATTAATATCATCCTCGATGATAGGCTCAAATCAGAAAGAATCATCCGCTAACTCTTTTTGGTATACTATTATTCTTAGAAATCATACTGGATAATCTTGTATCATACTAAACAATTTATTACAATCATGCCTAAATTAGTCAGATGAATAAGGAAAGCAATTAAGGTTTGGATGATCAATCTTATTATCTTGTAAAATCACATAATCATCCTGGACGATCAGTTAAAAAAAACTTAGCCTTCTCCTCGATCACCTGGATGACCAAAATGATATACTAGATGATTAGTAAAAATTATTCATCTTCCATGTGTATCTCATGGATGACCAGAATGATGTTTTGGATGATAATCCCTTATTTTGTACTAATCATATAGGATGATTCAAGAATCATCATGTATGATACTTTATTTTTCTTCGTCATCTAATATATACCTTCTCGATGACCATATTGATGTATAAGATAATTTATATGGTTTTAAACTAATCATACATTATAATATCCACATCCTCCTAAATGATCAGAATGAATAAGACTTCAAATCATCCAGCCTTCCAAGATCATCCTAATTGAATCGGCTGAAAATACACTGATCATACATGATGACCTGTTGATTATCCTGAACGATCTTTGACAGCTAGTTGCAAATTAGGACAAATTTTAACCCTTCGTTATAAGATCTCTTATTTATTCATGAGGAGATCTTTGTTGTTGTCCTGACCTGAGAGAGGCAAGAGAAGGAGTGGAAGAGCTTGGAAGAGAGAGAGAGGATCTTATGAGGGGGAATTTGTGTGGGTTCACAAAGGTTGCTCGAAGCAAGGATCTGGGTCACCTTCTCCAGTCATAGTCCCTAATTCCTAGGAGGCTCTAGGGAAGTCTTCTTCAATAATCAATTAAGGTTCTCTGCATGCTTTAGGAGGAATCAAAAGGAAGTCAGGTTCTCTGCCTCATCATAGTTGGTGGAAAGGAGTTTGCAAAGGATTATCTACCTTACTTTGGGAGAAAAAGGAGAGTCACTGAGTTTTAGTGTAATACCTAGAGGAGATGCACCAAGGAGCTGATGTAGGTCAAGTTGACCAAACCACTATAAAATCTGGTGTGCTCTTTCTTATTACATTTATGTATTTTAATTTCTACATTTTATTTTTATGTGGAATTTCATATGGTTTGTTGTTTTAAAATATTTCAAAAATATTATGCTTTGTTGTTTAAGAATTTTTAAAACTACCAATTCACCACCCCCCCCACCTCTTGGTTAGCCTCGGGCTAGTTCATAAGGGCTTAATAACCCTAACAAACTTTCATTTCTAACATCTATATTCTGTCTCCACCTTGTTATTGTGTTCTATTTATCGAGTTTTTCTTGTTGTAGCTTGATTGTTTTCCTAGTTATTTTGGTGATTTTGGATTTTTTTTTTGTTGTGTAAGGTTATATTGCATTTTGTTTACCTAAGGCCTTTCGACCGTTGGTATTTTTTTGCATGATTCTCCTCATGGCAACTGGTCTGTCATCATTTAAGCCCTTGCCTTGGGTGAATCTACGTACAACTTTGTTTTTTAGCAATAAAATATTCTTTTGTCATGTTGGTAAAGGTTCTAACCCCAAATCCTTATTTTTTCATTATGTTCATGTCGGTGGTGTGAAGTCGAATGATTATAACAATGCTTTACAAAATATTGGCTTAAAGGTATTTCAGCTTTGTTGATTTCTAAGCATTTTATAGTAAAACTGGCTTTCCTTATAAATTTATGTTTGTAGTGAAATTTTTTATAAAATGACTGAATCTCGACTCAATTAGGCCTTCTTTTTTAATAGGAAATTATCCAAACTTTTCTCTATTGGTTTACTTGCTGCTAGGCATGTTGCTATCCCACTATTAAAATGATTTGGATTATAGCTAGATTTTTACATTAATATCTGTCAAATGAGGCTTTTGAAGTGGACTCATTACTTTGATATTAATCAGGAATATCATATAGTTCCTTTTTGGATTTCTTTCCCAAATTTGAGATTGCATTTCTTTAATCTACATGTTCTTCACACTTTGGGATCCATGTTTGGAAGTCCTCTTCTATCTGAGCAGGCCACTACTTCATGATCTCGGGTATCTGTTGCTCAGATTTTGGTGGAATTGGACATAACCAAAAAATACCCATGTGAAGTATGGCTTGGGTCAGAAAGTTCAGGTTATTTGTAAAAGATGGTTTTTGAAAGCATATCAGATTTTTCTCTCTCATTATAAAGTTCATGGACATTGTTTTAATAAAGGTTTTGTGGCTCACCCAAATTTAAAAGAAGGGAGAAAATAAGGAAAAATTCTGAGACTCATATCCATTTGGAAAGAATGATATTGTTTACAATGAGACTCATATCCATTTGGAAATGACTGATAAAGAAAACATGGTTAGAATACCTATAAATACTCATAATAATGAGGAGGAAACTATTGGTGGAAATAATTCTTGAAAAGAATCTGACTCGGTGGCTCCTAAGGATAGATCAGTTTGTAATGACATAGAAGAGGAAAATTTGGATTCTAGATGACTTCCTTTAAAGGAGTCTATCAAAAATTGGAATGGAGAGGTTGATTCTTCCAATGTTAGTAGTGATGGATATGAGTTGCATAATCAACATACTTTAAATGTTAGTAATGGCTAACAAGTATAGACTAAGGAAGGAGATAAGGAGGACCATAAAAAGGAACGTGAAATTTTTGCTAACAAAGATGTAGCTTTATGAGGAAAATTTTTTTGGTATGAATGATGTCTCTATGTTGTTTACTCTGCCTAATGCCAATAAGATGGATGAGGGTTATATTAAAAGTGGAGAATAAGAAATCTATAATTATCAAACACTCTTAACGTCATTTTTCTAGAGTTACCCAAGCTTCACATAATACTTTTTCCAATGGTTAAAGCCCTCATCTAGAATATATTGGGTATGGATAATTTGAAGAACTTATGTAGAATTTATGATATTAATATTTTTGTTTTACTTGAACCTTTCATTCTGGCTTCCAAGATTATTTCCATGCATACTAAACTTAGGTTTTATTGGTCATTTAGTAATTGTACAAACAAAAATTTGATTTTTTGGAAACACTGTGTTACTTTAAACATTCTTAATGATTTTCCTCAAATGGTTAACCCTAATATAATTTTTTTTTCAATTTATTTTTTGCTTCTTTTGTGTGCACTTCCTATTTTAGAGGTTACAGGAGGATTTTATGCAAGGAAAATATTGATTTTCCTTATAATAATGTTGATCTATGGATGGTTGGTGGTGACTTCAATACCATCACTAATGTTTCTGAGAGAATTGGGGATAAACCACAGAATTTTCAAGCTTTGGAGGATTTTAATGATACAATATTAGTTTTTAATCTTCATGATATTGGTTTTAATGGCAATGGCTTTACTTGGAATCAAGGCACTATGTGGCAAAGTTTAGATCATATTCTTTTGCAACATTTAGATCATATTCTTTTTAATAATGCTTGGATTTCTAAGTACCAAAAGACCCATATTGAGCATTTATCTAGAACCCTCTCTTATCATGCTCTTTTATATTTGAGCATTTCTATGGTGGACAACTCAGCTTCCTTTAATTTTAGGTTTCAAAATATGTACCTTTTGAATTATTTATTCCTTTCTAATGTTGAAGAAAATTGGCATGCTCCGTTGATTCAAAATAATAATTATTTTGGTATGATTCATCTTTGGCTTAAGATCAAATAATTAAAGCAAAATTTAAATTGTTGGAATAAATAAGTTTTTTAAGAATTTATTAACTAATATTATGTAAAATAAAAAACAAGTTTATTTAGCTAATAATATTTATATGAATCTTTCTTATGTGGATAACCTTATTTGTTTGAATAAGGTCAAGGACACCATAGCTAAACTTCAAGAAAAAGAAGAAGACTAATGGAAAGAAAAACCTTCATGTAAGTTTTTAGCTGATGGAGATAGAAACACTAAATATATATTCATAATATTGCACACCATAAAAAAGCAACTAGTTATACTAACAAGATTTCCACTCGTCAAGGCCAACATTTTGAGTCTACTGAATTGGTTTATGATTTTGGTGTCAAGTATTTTAAGGAGCTGTTTAACAATAACTTTTCTACTTATTTAGATCTAGATTTTACTATTATTTCGTGTCTTATGTCTGAAGAGGATAACATTACTCTCCCTAAATACCTATTTGAAAATCAGATTGAGTCTATCCTTAAAGAAATTAATCCTGAATCTTTGGCCAGGCCTGATGGTTTTATGACTAAATTCTTTCAATCAAAACATGACATATTATCAAAGAGGATTTAATTAATGTTGTCGTTGATTTGTTTAAAGGTAATCCTTACCCAAATTTTTTGATTCTACTTCTATAATTTTGATACCTAAAAGCCATGTTACTAACTGTTGGTGCAATTTTTGCCTGATTAGTCTTTGCTCCTTGTTCAATAAGCTCATTGCCAAATTAATTATGTCTAGATTATCTTTAATTCTTCCTAATATCACTTTTCTTGAGCAAACTGGTATTGTTAAAAGGCGTTCCATATTTGATAATGTTTTATTAGCTTAAGAGCTTATGCATGATTTAGACGCTAAAATTCTGGGTGGGAATGCCATTTTTAAAATTGACATTGCCAAGGCTTATGATAATTTGAATTGGGAATGTCATGCTTTAGTATTTTGGTTTTAATTAACACTTTCTTAGGATCATTAAGAGCAGTATTGAACATTATGTTTTCTCTATGATTATCAATGATAAAAAGGATGGTTTTTTTAAATTGTTGTCATGGCCTTAAGCAAAGCGATCCCATATCTACTACTTTAATTATCATAACTGCTAAATTTCTTTCTAGAGGTCTTAATGATCTTTTTTGTAATCACCCTAATCTTCAGTATCGTACTATGGGTGGTTTTTTGGTTCCTCGTTTAAGTTTTATAGATAATTTTATTATTTTTACTAATGGCTCTAGAAATATGCTTTAAATGCTTTCTAAATTTATTGATCTTTTTAAAAGGGCTAGTTGTTTAATTTCTAATCCTATGAAAATTTGCTTTATCACTACTAAATCCATAATGCAACCATAATATCTTATATTCAGGATAAGTATGGTTTTCTAAATAACAAATTTTCCCAAAAGTACTTAGGAACTCCACTTTATAAAGGTAGAAAGAGATCTCATTTATTTGGGATATTTTCTCTAATATTCATAAAAAATTTCTACTTGATCCTTAAATTTTTTTCTCTTTTGGGGGTAGATTAATGTTAGTTAAAAGGGCTATTTTCTCTATTCCTATATATTTATTTCACACATTATCTCTGACTAAGAATACATGTACTAGACATGAAAGGTGTTTTAACAAATTCTTTTGGGGGGGCTAAAGAAAGTAAATCATTTATTTTATGGGCCTCTTGGTATAGATGTTTTGGTGTCCAGGATGAAGGCAAGTTGGGCTCTAAGAAATTAAGTGACATGTCTCTGACTTTTTCTTATAAACTCTAGTTTAATCTGAGGTCTAAAATAAGACTTTGATCGAAGTTTATGATTGCTAAATATTATTTAAGTAAGCATCTTCTTAATTGTTTTTTCAAAAATGGGGACTCTTCTAATTGTAAAAGGCTTTATTCCATTAAATGGGTCGCTGAAAATTTCATTAAATGGGGTTTGGTGTGCGAGGACTACTTTTTTTGGCAAGATAACTGGCTTGGATTATCTTTTATTGATAATTTACTTGATATTCATACCAATAATGCTTGTAAATTGGCCAATTTTACTCATGGTGGGACTTGGAATTTTAATTACCTTGCTAATACGGTCCTGATTTTTTCATTAAACTCATCTTTAAAGTGCCATTACAACTTGATCGGAAAGATTGTATTTTATTTGATAAATCTAAAGATGTGAGCTTTGTGTTTACAGAGGTGTGGCATTCTATTAGGAATGTGTAACCTAAGCCTAATATTTTCTCCTCCATTTAGCAAAGAGGTATCCTGTCTTTTTATTTGTTATTAATGTGGAGTATTTTGAATAATTATATCTTTATTGATGCTACTTTGATGAAAAAATGTTTTTATATTATTTCTAAATTTCAATGCTGCTATCATATTAAGAATTTTAATCATGTTTTTGCTAATGGGCATGTTGCCCTTAATGTTTGGCTTTATTTTTACAATTTGTTTACCAATTAATTTGGTAAGAACTATAATAACTTCATTGATATCATGCATAATTGGATGGTTCCTACTAAGAGGCATATTAGATAGGTGTTACCCACCATTATTTGTCGGTTTCTTTGGAATATTAGGAATGAGAATAAGCATGAGAATACTACTATGAAAGCCTTGTTCGTTATCCTAGAGGTTAAGGAAAAGGTGAGACATTTATTCTTGACTAAATTGATTAGTTTGGATTTTTTTAACAACTCTTATCAAATTGCTAAGCATTTTGGTATTTTGGGTGTTGGGCATAATACACAATTTTCTAAAGAAATTTTAGTTAGATTGATCAAACCGAGTATGGGTTGCTACATACTTAACACTGCTGGTGCGTCTAAAAGGTTTAAAGTTGGTTGTGGTGGTATCATCTGTGACTTCAATTGCCATATTATTATTACTTTTGTTGGGCCCTCCGATTACAAGTATTACTATTTTTTATTGGTTGGTTTTTTCAATTTCTTCTTATATGGAGGGGATTTTTCCAATTGATATTGTTAGCTTTATTTCCGATTGCCTCTCCCAGTTCTTGGTTATGGACTATATTTACCAGTGGATTAATTCGTCTTCATGCTTTGCGGGCTTTTACTTAATGTTGAATTTATATTCACTTTCGAGTTATGTGGGCTGGTTTCTTTATAGATTTTGGTTCGTTCATCGTCAACCTAGGTGTGGCTGGCTCAATGAAGGATTGTTTCATTTCAGTATTACTATTTTTTTTTTTTTTTTTTTTTTTTTTTTTTCTATTTTAAATGATTGGACTAGTACATATTTGTTTAGGCATCCATGGGTCCGATTGGTTTGAGGGTTGTTAAGTCTCCTAGTTTTTTGGTGATTTATAATTTACTTTCTTGGATGGTCTCTCCAAGAAATCACATTGATTGGAACAAAAGAATGCATTATGAAATAATCTTTTTTGAATCCCTATTCATTTTGATTTTTTTGTGTTCATTTATTTTTAATTATTGCACTATTGTTGTTCTACATTTGGCTAATTACTTATTGATCTTTAGGGAGGATAGGCTGCAGATGGATGGTATCCTTTGGCTTTTTATTTTGATTAGTTCTAAACCTTCATATATCCTAGTTTACTTTTTCTAGTTTTGTAGATTGATTATTATGCAGATTGAAGGAGTCGAGAATTTTTGTAACATGATGGATAATTTTGGTAGGAAGACTACGCTGAATTTGTTGACTATTTTTTCCTTTTTGGGTGTTGTCCTCTAGTAGACCAAGAATGTTATTAAGTTTTTTGGTAAATTATAGAAAAGGGAACCATTGGCTCTAATGTTTTCTTTTGATTTGTTTTGTAGCTCTTTTGAGCAGTAGCAAGGTAAAGGTTCCTTTTAAGGACCTAGTAATTTGGTTTTATATTAACGTGAAGGCCCTTTTGTGGGTTTTCCCTTAAAAAAGTATCATTCCAATTTATCTGAAACCTTCTAAACCTTCACTTAAACATGAATAAATTCTTTAACCCCATGGTGAGCTATGGTTTACCATGGTTAACTATGGATGATAAAAACTCCCTTAATGGCCACACTAACTTAAATGAACCATTCATACATTTCATTATTTGTGGAACTTGGTATGCCAAAAAATGTCTTGCAATAAACCAAATAAACCATTTGAAACCCACTGGGACCATTTCTTAGTCCTGATTAAACTTGGTTGGCTAAGTAAACCTACATTGACCATAAGACCCTTATGGGTTTTCTACATGCATTCTATAAGGCAATGTGGACCTTATAACCAAACCATAAAATAGGTTTATTAGGTTTCAAAGAGCCTAGTGGATGCTACCTAATTCTTGGGCCCAATAGGATATTCCAAGTTGTTGATATGGGTTATTTAGTCAACGATGTGAGCTACACATAGTGCTAGATTACAATATGAATATACTTAGGCCTCTATTGATAATAAAGTAATGAAATCCTACTTAATATGCAATTATATCTGCCAAATAAGTAATAAAATGATAGATAATAGTGTCGATCCCATGAGGAAGTATTCTGTTTAATTAGACAATATCTAATATATATATATATATATAATTCATCCTACTGAATGAAAAAATGGTTGTTTTGGTGTTTTTACCATTTAATAGAGACTTGTAAGAAAATTTTATACTAATATAAATAAGGTATTTTTGACAAATGATTATAAAACAACATATCATTCCTAATAATACTCTTAATTTTAGATGTGGCTCAGAACAAAGGTATAACTAGATCTCTATCTCTCTTATTTGAGTGAAAAGGTAGGTTTATGGCCTTCCAAAATTTTTTATATCTCCAAATAGTATAGAAGGTTTAATATCCTATGTCTAGGTTTGCCAACATTTTAGTTCAATAATCCTATTCATTCCAATATTTCTGCATCGAGGAAATACAACAAACTAGGTATCAACTACATACATAGCCATTATATGCTTTAAATTAAAAAAGAGATATTTTGAAAACATTTATAAACTAATTCAAGTCCAAGAGTCTACAGTAGTATTTACTACACATTTACATTATTATACCAACTAAAACATTTAGCTGGGCATGAATATTACAAAAAGGAAAGCCTTGTTCTTTTTATTCATATATGAAAAAAGACACAAGAGACTTAATAAATATAATTATCAGGCTAAGATATCCAAATTAAAGTATCTTGGACCTCCTTGGTCTCCCTTAGACTTTACTCTAAGGGAGAATTGAAGGAAGACACTCAAAAGTAAAAAAATGCAACTAAAAATGACAAAACTCCTGCAACAAAAGCACTAACTTTTTACACAAGCGCATAAATATCCTCAGGCACTACGGCACCAAAAGTTTTATCATATGTATTTGTTCACACACCTTGACCTATTAGATCTAAATATTTGGATTCCTTTGAACTTGAACTTCCATAGATACCAAATTCAAAATTTACTTATCTTTTTTCCTTGTTCAAAATTATAATCTAACTCTTTTGTATTTTTTTTATTTTTTATACTTATGGAGTACATTTTAATGATTTTGAATATCAATTTGGCTTTTCATCCTCCCATAAACCTGATTAATTTACTAAGAATTTAATAAGATCCCTAATTCTATAGTTATGTTTACTATGATCATCCTAACTTTAGCTACCCACGTATTTTCCCTAAACTATGTTACTCATTCTTCAACTTAGTAGTCAGTGCATGAGTGTATAGTTTCTAAACTTAGAACAAGTCAATAACTTAAATTTTGAATTATTATGCATTATTTATTTAAACTATAGTCTACAGTTTAATAATTAAATTATTTTATATAACTTTTAATTATAATTTTTTATTTTTTCTAAATAAGAATTCAAAGTGAAAGGACTATGTTCAGGATAATTTTCTATAGTTAGGCATATGGGAATTTAAATTAAATGTAAATGAAATAGAAATAACTTATTGTACAAGCAAATATAAATGTTGAATATTAAAACAATTAACATGTCTTTTCAATTGAAGTAATAACACTAAGGACATTCTTAATGTAACACTACAAAATAATAGATACTAATGAATGAGCACTACTTCTGATCCATCTCCTTCTAAGATCCCAAAATGTAATGTTTTTACTATAATAACAATAGTTGCATTCTTGGCAACTTAACAACATCCAGTATCAAAAATGATTTTACAACATCACAGCACCTTGAAGATCCCCCAATAAAATAAACCAAAAAATAAAATAGAAAAAAGAAAACTTTAATGAACAAATAAAAGATAGCTACATCCTCGTCTCTCTCTCAAGCCTACTAGGATAAACAACAAAAGAAAAAAAAAAGAAAAAGACTACCATCACTTCTGAGTCACGATCCATCCTCACACGTTCTGTCCATTCATTAGCAATCACTACTCAAGATAGAGACCAAACAAATGAATTGTATTCAAGTGAAGTAGAGAAATATAACTAGTCTTGATTCTCCATAAGAGGATTGCTCGTGAATATCCTTACTAAAGCATCAGTGAATATTGTTGTATTATTGTAATATTTTTCCATCACA
Organism: Dendrobium catenatum; assembly: GCF_001605985.2. Classification (NCBI taxonomy): domain Eukaryota; kingdom Viridiplantae; phylum Streptophyta; class Magnoliopsida; order Asparagales; family Orchidaceae; genus Dendrobium; species Dendrobium catenatum. The sequence continues at coordinate 356,991 of NW_021320079.1, forward strand.
TAATTCTAGTTGGCTTACAAGTGCCTACTATCCTCACATAATTCAATCACCTCATCCATATGCTCCTTAACTCATCCACCAACTTAACAGAAGATTTAGGAGTCTTAGACTCCTACTATAAATGATAATCACTATGAACACCCTCATCTACACCATATTTATTAATGCTTTCAATTTTTCTTATAGGAGGGCTAAAATGGGAAAAAGCTAGTCTTCACTAGAATCTTCCCTCGCAACGGCATTAAAACATAAAGATTAAATAAGAAAAGTATACGCCAAGTTCACAGAAGTAGTACCTCTAATAACATAAGTTAAGGGAAAATTAACAAGCATCCCCACATCAATAATGTAGCAAACTTGAATAGTATAATTAAGAGTAACACAGTCTTTGATTATATAGCTAATAGTTTTACTGGGCAAAAGTTGAGCAAAAAATAGTAATGCCAAAGTTTTTATAGTTAGCTTAAGCAAGATAAAAAAAATTAATAATTATGTTGTCCCTCTTATTCCATATAGCCCTATTATTAGGCTCAGACAAAACCCTTAAAATTTTCTTTTATTCAAAGGGTAAAAAAAGAATTCTGCTCATTAAATTCAAAATTTTGACACTTATATAAATGATTTAAGGTTATAGGATTAATGGGTACCCTGCCTCTCACATAACACCTATTATCCACTACCTCTTTACCATTAGTAAAGAATTCACTCACTACATTGATAACTACTACAAAGTGTTCCTCACACAATATCTCCCAACCCTAATTTATAATCATTTAAATTACCTTACCTCCAAAGTTTTGCAAACATCCCTTAGGTATCAACTGCACGGATACCACTATTATGACATACCTTTGCTCTATCAAAATATAAATTAATTCTCTTTTATTAGTGGACAATATAGCACACTTCTTTTTACCAAAAAATTTGTGTTTTATTTTTTTACAAAGCTCAAATAAAGAAATGGTTGAGAACTTAGAGATAATGAGGGATAATCTAGTGAAATTTTTTTTTCTAAAATAAGCATTTATATATATAAACATTATATGTGTAGTGGAACTCAAGAGATCGACACAATGACACTTAAAATTATTTACAATGATAATGAGTTAAATAAATAAGCACTATAGTAGTACGAGATATCTGATTCTACAAAGTAAGCATTGTAAAATAATGCACTAGATTTTTTATAAGGGAAACATAATGACACTTAACATGCACAAGAGTTATGGTACATACAAAGAATATTGTTTTTCCAATTGTTAGTACTGAGTTAGGAAGGCAGTGGTCTTCTTTCGGTAAATTCCATATTACTATGCTCGGAATGGACTGGGTTTTATGTTCTTTTTATGAAGAAGAGATTATGGAAGAGGTCTTGTCTAATGGGCCTTATTTTGTCAACGATTAAATTATTGGATTGGACAAATGGACGCCGAACTTCAACCCAAATTCTTTAAAAGGTCTTACTGCACCTATTTGGGTTAGAATGCCGAATTTACCTCTTCAAAGTTGGGATGAAATAAATATTTGTAGGATTGCCTCTAAGATTGGTAAACCTATCTTGATTGATGCTAATATGTTCCAATGGGGGAGAAGAGAGTTCGGTAGAATTTGTGTCCGTATCAATTTGGATACTCAACTCCCTCTTGGTGTTTGGGTTGAAGGAAGCACAGGTAAATTCTTCCACAAATTGGAATATGAAAGGCTTCCTAACCTTTGTTTTGATTGTGGAAAACTTGGTCACTTGAAAAAAGATTGCAAAGATAAGAATTTGGAAGGAATCAATGGTCCAGCAGGAAATAATGTGGTTCAGGATAAGAATAGCTTAAATACCAATAATACTATTGGTTCATCTATGAATGCTGAGAAGACAAATGAAGGCTACGGACCATGGCTACTTGTGAATTATGGGAAAAAAAAATTCATAAACTTTGGTTTCAGGAATTTTATCTCTAGAAGCAAAGAAGTTAAGGGATCTAATGATGCTGTTGGCTTTTCAGATAATTCTAATCAAAGCTTAATGAAGAATGGCAAGAAGATTTGGAAAGAGGTTGGTTTGATGAATACAGAGAATTCAATAGGTCTTGATAAGGAAGATTTGGAACCTCGACAGAAGCCAGAATGCTACTACTGGATCAAAGGTAAATGAAGTATCTCTTAATTTATCGAATATTGATGTTAGTAATAAATTCGATTTACTAGACAATCAGCTGGAGGAAGGAGAAATTGTAAATTCTGGAGGCATTCTGGATTTTGTTAACAGAGATGATTTGATGGCTGTAAATTTTACACAAACTGATGGATTGGCGGATAAAGAGGATGTAATGAAGAAAGATAATTCTTCTAATTTGAAAAGAAAAGGCTCCAATCAACTTAAAGGGCTTGGTCCTTTTAAATTGGCTCCTAGGAGTAGGAGAGCTGAAGGAGATGTTAAGGATAAGTTGGGGATTTTTTCCCCTCTTGTTCAATGAATTCTTCCATTATGTTTTGGAATTGTAGAGGAGCTAGGAAGAGAAAGGCTTCTCTATACTTGAAGGAGGTGGTGAAAAATCATGGTATTTTTTTCATTGGTTTACTTGAAACTAAAGTTATGAATTTTGATAGAAAGGATGTGGATCTTCTGATTGGTCCAGATTGGGACTTCTTTCATGTTCCTTCAGATGGTTTATCTGGAGGTTTGCTTGTTCTTTGGAAGGCTAACTTTGTTAGATTCCATATTGTGGAATTCTGCTCTCAATTCATCCTAGGTGATTTGGATATTCCTAATAAAGGGATTTTGAGTATTGCTTCTATTTATGGCAAGAAAGATGTTTATAAGAGAAGGAGGATTTGGGAAAGGTTGGAAGTTCATTCTTCTAAGGATCTTCCAATGGTTTTGGGAGGTGATTTTAATTGTATTCTTTCTAAAGATGACAAGAGGGAAGGAAAAAGATTCTTGTTTTCCCTTGGGCCCAAGGAGATGAAGTCATTTCTTGCTGTTAATGACTTTCATGAAGTTGGTTTTGTGGGGTCTAAATTTACATGGTGCAACAACAAAAAAGGTGGAGATCGAATTCTAGAAAGGCTTGATAGATGCTTTCTAAATTCGGTGGCTTTGAACTCTCCTCATAGATTGTTGGTGAGACACTTGGCTCGGATTTCTTCTGATCATTGTCCGGTGGTGTTAAATCTTATGGTGCAGAATTCAGCAAAAAAATTTCTCAGATTTGAAGAAGTTTGGGCTTCTAACAAAGCTTCGATGGCTGTTATCAAAGGCACTTGGAGGAAAGAAGTTGATGGAAGCTTCTCACAGATTTTGAATCTCAAAATGGAGAAAACACTTAAAAATCTTTATTATTGGAGTAAGGCTAAGCATATCAGCCTTGTTAAGCTGAAAGAGGATCTGTTAAAGATTATTGAAAATCTTCAAACTAAAGAAGCAAACGAAGGTGCGTTATCTGAGGAGGAGAGTTGGCTTTTGAAAGTGAAAGTCGGTGAATTGAATTCTACCCTTGCAAAGCTGGACACTTGGTGGAGGCAAAGAGCAAAAGTTAAATGGTTGGTTGAGGGGGATAGAAACTCAAGGTTTTTTCAAGCTTATGCTTCAGCTTGAAGGTGTTCTAATTATATTGCTAAAATTAAAGATGAAAATGGGATCCTAGTTGAAGATCAACATCAGATAGAAGAATTGTTGATTCAATTTTTTAAAAACAAATGGAAGCATAGGAATTGAAATCTGTTGGATTGGCCTGATCCGTGGAGGAGATTGGAAGATGGGGATAGAGAACTTTTAAACAAGGCTTTCTCTATTCAAGAAATGGAAGAGGTGATCAAATGTAGCGGCTGCAACATTTCCCCAGGAAATGATGGTATTACCTTTTCATTCTTTAAAGCTTATTGGGAGATTATTAAATTTGATCTATGGAATGCTATCAATTTCTTCTTTAATATGGCTTATATGGATCCTAAATGGAAGGAAACTTTTATTGTTCTTATCTCAAAGACTAACAACCCCTTGTCTCCCAATAACTTTAGACCAATTAGCTTGTGTAATTCGGTCTACAAGTTAGTTGCTAAAATGTTAATGAATAGATTGTCTTCTTGCATTCCTAAGCTCATTTCGAATGAGCAAGCTGCATTTGTGAAAGGGAGATCATTATCTTATCATATTTTGGTGGCTCAAGAAATTATGCACAAGTTCAGAAGTTCAAAATCTAAGAAAGGGCTGGTTGCTTTCAAAATAGACATGGAACAAGCCTATGATTCTATGGGTTGGAAAGCACTGGAAAAGGCTATGGTGTACTTCGGCTTCCCAATTGGTTTTATTAATCTGATAATGGAATGTGTTAGAGATTCAAAATTCTCTATTTTAATAAATGGAAATTACTCTGATTGGATAAATGGGGAAAGTGGTTTTAGACAAGGTTGTCCCTTGTCACCATTCCTTTTTATCCTTTGCTCTCAATTGTTATCAAATGCCTTCAAACTTAAAGAGGATTCTATTGGGGTCCGGTTAAATACGAATGGGCCTAGAATCTCACACTTACTCTATGATGATGATGTTTTTATCTTTTCTGAGACTAATTTGAAGATTATCAAAGAAATCAAAATGATCTTGAAGAAATTTTGTGGTTGGTCAGGCCAAAGGATCAACACTTCTAAGTCCTCCATGATTTTTGGAAATTCTGTTAATATAACTACAAAGAAAAGAATATCTCGATTTGTGGGCTTCAAAGTTGTAAAGGAAATGTTCTATCTTGGGGTCAAACTAGCTTTGAGAAGATTAAAAAGAGAGGACTTCCATTTCATCATTGAAAAGGCTATCAAGATGACTAACGTTTGGGGAGCCAAAATGATTTCTTTACCTGGTAAAATTTTACTTACCAAATCCAATCTTCTTGCTTTTGTTACTTTCCAATGCACCAACTCTTTGGTTCCAAAGAGTATTCTCGATGAAATAGACAAGATTTGTAGAAACTTCATATGGAATAAAGCTAATTGGAGTCACGGTATTCATTTTGTCAATTGGAATACTATGTGTCTTCCTAGAAAATGGGGAGGTAGATCTCTTTACTCTTGTTCTTCTAAAGTGGGAGCTTTGAGAGCTAAACTAGCATGGAAAAATGTTGATAACAAAGAATCCTTAATTCATAAATTGTTGTACTCCAAGTATGGAAATCTGTGGTAAGATAATTCAAGAATTGCGAATTCATCAGCATGGAAAATTATCAAAGATGGTGGCAAAGCTCTAAAACCGTTGATAAGATGGAGTATTGCAAATGGAGAGGGAATTGATGTATTCAAAGATACCTGGATTTTTGATAAAAATATTTGTAATTGGCCTACCTTTATCATTCCTCATGACAGCAACAACCTGAAGGTTTCTAACTTTATTTCCAACGGGACTTGGAAGGAAGAAGAATGGATGAAATTTGTAAGCAAGGAGCTGTTCAATCTGATCTCACAAATTAAAATTCAGCCGAATATGGAGGAAGATAAGATGGAATTACTGTATTTTAATACAGGTAAATCATTATCTGCAATGGTTTTTGAATATACGTTGAAGAACAAATGTGTGTAGCAGTACTAGAATTGGATTCATAAAGGAAAGCTGAATCCGAGAGTTGAATTTTTGTGGTGGAGAATCTTCAACAAAGCTCTTCCAACTGCTCATTTTCTTGAATATAGAAGGCTTCTTAGTAATGGGAATTGTCCTAGAGGTTGTAATGAACCTGAAAATGAAGATCATATTTCGGTGAGATGTACTAAACTAAAAGAAGGTTTAAACCAACTTAGCAAATGGGGTTTTTCTATCCCAAATATGGGTTTCTTATCAGAATGTTGTAATTGGATGTCAAATAAGTCTGCTTTCATGATTAATCTTTATTGTAGTATGGTTTATTTTACATGGAAGTCAAGAAACAAGTTGGTTCATAGTGAAGGTGAAGACAGCTCCTTGATTATTGCATCTAATGCCTTGAGCTTTGCTTCTTTTTCTATGGATGGATTTGGTAAAATCTCGGGTATATGGGATACTAATCAGTCTTATGGACTGTTCAATACTCATTGGTATCCTCCTCCACCTGATTGGTTGAAGGTGAATGTCGATGCATCTCTTCTTTCTTCATACAAAGCTGGTTTAGGAGGTGTTTTTCGGGACCATAAGGGAAGACTTTTGCTTGCATTTGGGAAGACGGCTTTACATTGGGATATTTTAGCATTGGAAATCTTGGCTACTATGACTATTAAGGAGATGATGAAGGATTGGATGTACAAATTCAAGGGTATCATCATAGAAGGTGATAATGATAATGTGATAGAGTATTTGCAGAAGGCTAAAGCTAATGGAGATCAAAGGTATGGTGAATTATTTATTGGGTTTAACAATGCTATTTTTAATCGCATTAATAGAGGAGCCAATAAGTTAGCGGATCTTTGTGCTAACTATGGGATTATTTCCTCTTTTATGTGGGATGAAACTACTATGGATAAGGTTCCTCCTTTATTTTGGAATATCTTAAAGGAGTAATCTATTGTACTTGGCTAGTTGCCTTTTTTTCTATTTTTCTTCTTTAATGCAATTTTATGCATTTTCTTCAAAAAAAAAAAAATACAAAGAATATTGTTGTGTTGCTCTAACTAGTATAATAATGATATTGACCTAACAATGTAGCTTTAGCAATAGTAATGTAGTGCTCAAAAAAGTATCATATTATAAAAGTTATGGAAGTACAAATTATTGACTACACTTCCACTATAACTATAAAAATATTGAACCAATGTTTTATAACTTGCCAAAATAGCGTTGAGGCCATCGATAAGGGTGAATAGCATTGTAACATTTTATGATATTGTGCTATAGTGGTGCAATCCAAAAATATAACTTTGAGACTTTTGCTCTGCAGTGTTCTGTTTGAATGCTATGTTGTTTAGTATTCAAATACTGCGGTGATTTAAATATTAATGTCGTGGTGCTAGTTTAATTGTTAGCATAATAAATTTTTTTTAGGATGCTTTAATAACCTAGTCAAAATCAATATTAATGGATCTCACAAATACTACCACAAAAATCATAAAATAAATTATAAAACAAAACATAAAAACATAAAAGTAGAATAATGTTTCCCTTTAAATAGTGTTAAATTTATAGTCTTAAGTCAAACTTGCCTAAATATGTCACTTTAGCTGTAATGAATCACCAACACTTCTCAAGTGGTCAGCACTATACTCTTTTTCTTTTATTTGGATGAATTTTAGTATTACTATGAAATGTTTCTTAAGGTTGACTAATAGAAGAGATTGCAAGCTATCTTAATTAATTTTCTATGTTTTTTGTTGAATCGGCCTAACTTACAACTAACTTAATAATTGAATCATAGCCTCTTCTAAAGGTTATTTTTTTACTCTAAATTAATTATTTTCATTATAACCTAGGCGATACAAATGTAAAGGATTTATATTAGGTTGCTGAAGATTAATAAGATTCTCTCCATGAATAGATTGACAAGTATTCAACTAATTATTACAACAAATATTATTATTTGACCTGTTAGAATTAGGATGGTTACTCCAATCTTGATTATATTTGTTGAAATATGTGTTATTTTATCTTCTAATCAAATTCACATTCTCAATCCCTAGTTCCTTACCCTCAGCAATAGAATTTAAATTATGTAAGTGCAATTGCACAAATGATCATGACCTTGAACAAACTTGAATAAAATCTAACTTTTTAAAATTATAGCTACCTGAGTAGCAAAAATTGAGAATGTATCTGATTCATTCACAACTACTACTCTCTTAGGATTCACCCTATAAGAAGGCCATTAGAAATTTATTTTAAACATTTCTTTAATTAATTATTTTGCTTCATCAAATGGCTTTGCTATTCAAGATCTTCCAATTACTTTATCTTTACTTGATCGAAGGGATTCTACCAATAAACTGCAAAAAGTCTAAATAACCAACCAATCTGGTGATGAATGGTGATGGAATTTCCTAAGCACTTCCTTAAGTCTCTCCACACTTTTATAAATTGACACTCCTTTAACGAAGCCAAATGATGGTATAGATTTCTTAGGTTTGGCTAATTTTGAAGGAGGGAAATACTTAGCTAGAAATTTCTATGCCAACTTATTCCTAGTGGTTATGAAGCTTCGGGAACAAGGAATTCAGCTACATCTAACCTTTTTCCCTTATACAAAATGTGAATAGTCTAAGTCTCAACATTATACTTAAATATTATACAATTTTCTTATAAGTTCGTATAGGTTGTTAAACCTAAAGCAACCAGCCTGAGGCTAACCAAGCTGGGGGGGTTTGAATTGGTTACTTTATAATTTTATTTAATAACATAATTTTTTTATTTCTTTTTGAATATCTAAAAGTAGAAAATTAAATCCCCTAATGTTGAAGCAGATAAATTTTATAACAACAAGAAAACAAAAATTTCAACCACATAGTTAATCATTGAAAAACTAAAGTGCAAAAAAGAATAAGAAAAAATAGACCATATTTTATAGTAGTTCAGTCAAACTTGACCTACATCAGCTTACCAAAACCCTCTATTTTAGATATTCCACAAAAGTAATGTCTCTCCTTTTGCCACCACGATAATGTAGAGAATCCCTTTTAAAAATCTTTTTCACCAACTCGGTGAAGGCAAAAAACTTGAAAACCTTTTTTACCCTCATAGTGAAAGTAGAGATTATAGAATCATTTTTTTGCTTCTAGGAGATGGTATAGATTCAAGAATCACTTTCACCTTCCCCGATATTGTGTAGTTGAGTCTTTTGGCATCAGAGAGATCTTCTTCTTCCCTAAACCTCCCATAAGATAAAACATGACAATGGTGGTCCTCAAGAGCTTGTTCACTTGAGGAATAGTATGAAACTCCCTTTAATCCTACTAGATTTTCTCCATCTCTCAAACTATAACCATTCCTCTCTCAAGCTCAGAGTTATATCTTCAAGTATCCTTTAGAAGAAAAATGACTCAATGAATGTCAAAGACATTTTTAGATTTTTTTCAAAAAGCATAAATAGATGGCTTTAAAAAACCCTAAAAACTCAATTTTTATGGCACTGATTCTCTAGTATGATTTATGATCGTATCGTATGTTTAATTTAAAATAACCTATTTAAATAGTACAAATAGCTTTGCTCTGTATAATCAATTCAAGTATTTGTATCATCAGTATGTTATTGGTGATCATGTAGTAAAATTAGTTGAACAATTATGGTATTTCATCTTGGACAATGTGGTACATTAAATGATAGTCTTATGCAAGAATATGGTCATATAGTATGATCATAACCAATCATCCTATACAAATATGTTTGAATAGATTAACCATAATTAATCCTCTAATTATAGGAGTAATTTAGGCATAATTGTCATAAATCATATAATATGATCCATATCGTATGGTATAATTCATATCTTACAGTACGATGCATATCATACGGTAGGATTAGAAACAATTCTTAATAATAAAACTTTTCCAAAATTGTGATTTGCTATTGAGTTTCATGATTTAATGGATCATCCTATATGATGTGTATCATACTATATGGTCATTTCAAATTGCATTAAATATCAAAATTAGATATTTTGATGAAATAATGATATAGTATACTATAAATCACACAGTATGATTAGTTCATAAATGCGAGATTCTATTTTTGACCCAATCTTACTCTCTTGAGTGTGTGTGTGCGTGTTCACCAATCTACCAAACATCCTTACATGACATTACTCAAAAAATTAAAATATATCAATGAATATTAAAAACTCTTTATATCATAACCTATTCTACCCAATCTTGATCCATAAATGTTCATTAGTTTGTGTATGCAGCTCCTGAAATATTAGTATACACATAATAAATATAAAATATAATTACTACATTACATAAATATGCGAGCCACAATGTTTATTACCATAAAAAACATAAAATTTTTAGCTCGAGTTGAAACATTTCTAAGAATACTTGCAAGTATAGGTTGGTTTCCTTAAGAAAAGTTCCTTGAAATTAGAAATTTTAAACCATCCAAATTATGGTAGGTTTTAGTTCAAAATTATTGTCCTATATATTAGGTTTATTGTTACTTTAATGGAGTCCTAATACAAGGTAAACTTAATGTTTAAGTGGTCTAGGATAGTTCTGATCTTTTAATGGTTCATTCATATCTAAAATCTTACAAATTGTATGAATTTCTTTAAGGTCCCTTATTTCTTAGCATCTTACAACAAGTGCTCATTACTAGATTTTTTAAGCACTCAATAATGATGCAACAAAATGAAGAAATAAAACTAAATAATCTTTCTGAATCAATTATAATAAATTTTCATTTTATCAAAAAACAAAAATAAAGTACCTGATACAAGTAGGTCTACGTATTAAACTAGTTCACCAATATAGTTTAAAACTACAATACACACGTTACTTCCCTTATAATGGTATGAAAAATATGGGGGCTATGTAGTTAATGATGTGAAAAAAATACAAAGATAGATTGTAATATTAGTATGCTTGGTTTTTCTTTGATATAAAAATTATGAAAGGCAAAAATACATAAGTATATATTCCGATAAAATAACATTGTGATAGTGATCCCACCAGAAAGTTTTCTTCTTAATTTAAATTAAATTACTTTTGTCTAATGTAGATGCATAATCTATCCAAGTGAACATAAAATCATTGTTTTTAAGTTTTTTCCATTTGATGAAGACATGCAATAAAATTATATAGTAATAAAAATAATGTGTTTTTGAATAATGGATGCAAAACCACATAGATTTCATCTTGTGTTTCTTAAATATTGATGTCAATCAAAGCATACGCATCCTTAAATCTATGTATAACTTATTGGGGTGGAAAGGGAAGTCTATGGCCTTTCAATAATTCTAATAACTCTATAGAACCTAAATGATTTAAAATCTTATGTCTAGGTATGCAAAGATTCCATTTCAATACGCCTATTTATCCCAAATTACTCTATCAAGATAATGAATAAAAATTAATATTAACTTCATACATAAAACTTATATGCATTAAATTAATAATGAGAGAAAACACAAGAGTCTACATTAGTACTTACTATATGTTTACTACATTAGCACAAAACTAAAAAATTTATATAAACATGAATAACATAGAAAGAAAATTCTTGTTCATTTTATTCATTAAAGGAAAAGGTATTAGGGAATTAGTAAATATAAATGTTACCTAAAAGGATTAATTGATATTCTCCACTCTTTTCTCCAATAATAATATTACTTACACAATGTATGCTAAGATCTCCAAATAAAAGTATATTGTACTTCTCTAGCCTCTCTTAGAGTATACTCCATGGGAGAACTAAAGGATGAAATTCAAAAGTTAAAAACTAAAATTAAAATGATATAACTACCCTAACAAATAAGTTAAAAGAAATATTTATCTAAGTGTATAAATAGCCTCACAAGACATGACACTAGAAGTATAGGTGCTATAGAGGTATAAGATGAACTAATGCCATGGTACTGTTGGGCTTACTTAGTTGCAGCACTAAGCTAACCTAATATGGTATCTAATTGAATCGATGAGCCATTTGGTTGAGTCTGAGTAGCTAATCATTTTGTTAATCGCTCCACTATGGATCTGATAAAGTTGAGCATTGTGGAGCTTGAAAGTAAAATTTAGTGTAATGGCGTTGAAAAGCTGAATGCTCCAATGCTCATTTTCCCTCAAATATAATGTTTTTCTATTAATATATGGTGCATCAATTCTATGAGCAACTAAAATGCTTTACATTACTCCACGGTGGTGATAATCTCCTTAAAATTACAAAGTGGCCATGCTATGATGTCTTAATTAAACATTAGGGCATTATAATTGGAAATGCTTCATTGTGAAATATGTGGGTTCTATTGCGACTGCTTAACAGTAGTGAATTTATTTCCTTCACCTAAGCATTTTCTACACAAACATAACTAAAATAAACTATTTTTATTGAAATTTTACACAATAAATAGTACACAATTTATACTTAGTTGTGGGCAAATCCAATTGTACCGAAATGAGTCTTTTTGAGCCATTTCACTCTCAAGGTGAAATTAGACTAAGCTAATGCATAAACAACTTACTAATATGTCCCTTGTACAACAAGCTCAACCCATTTGTTAGCTTGGGTTAACAAATTTTGCCAAACCAAGTATTCAAAAATAAATTATAATGAACCAACCTTCAAGTCAGACTTAACTAGCTTAAGCAAACACATATATTTTCTTCCCTTGTACCCCAAAGACCTATTAACACAATTCTAAGCATTAGATTTTCTTTAGCTATCCGTAATCTTAAAGATAATGTTGGTATAAACATGGGTTCACCAATAACTTCTGAAGAAATTGGCCATATGGCCCATTCTTCGTTGGACCATCCCTAACTAATCAAACAACTTATTTTAGTGTCCCCAACAATAATTTAAGCTCTTCAGCAATAAATTAAAATACAATTTTTAGAGAGAGATAGTCCCAGTTTTTAGAGAGAGAAAAAATTGAGTTTTAGAATTTTTGGTTTCCCATAAAACATCTGCTCCTTCGATGACGGTGGAGGGCCGTCAGCCTCCATCCTTCGACGCTGGAGATGGTCGACACTCATTTTCAAATGTGTTAGGATTCTATTACATCCCATTCAAGGTTTTTCTCCTCCAACATTCGATGATGCAAACGTGCTTTTTGATCACAAGGCTAAGTCAAGGTTCAAAACTGGATTACCCTTGGTTATTAATGAAGGTGGTTTACTTCATCCTAAAAAAAATAACTAGATTGCATTGGTATGGGAAAGAAGATTTTGGTGGATGTTTTGGATAAATTTTAGAATTTATCTATCTTTCAAAAAGAAGCAAAAGTTGATCTCAGGTCATCCAATGGTGAGTCTATAGATTCTAAATTAAGAACTAAATGGGAGATTTTGAATGATAGAAGTGCTTCTAATGATTCTGGTAGAATGGGGAATGTAACATCTAGTGAAGGAATTTCAATTTCTATTCATGGTGCGGAGGCATTTGATGGAGATATGGTCTCTGTAAATGTGGTTGTTGATGGTGAACATCATGATAGTGATGATTTGGAGAGGGATCATGACTGTATTTCAGGTGATCTGGATAACTGCAAAGCTATTGAGAATTTGAGCATTGATCTTCCTCCACAATCGAGAAAATCGGTTGTCAATATTTGGAACAGAAAATCAAACTTTAAACCAATTGATTTTGATTATGGTGAATGTGTATCTGAAGATGGTGTGGTAATGCTTCATCGCCAAAGTGAGGTGGTAATACAAATCATTGGTGGTAAAGTTGTTTGGATAAAATGTTTCATGCCATGTTATTGGTATGGAATTGAGGAGGCAATGGAATCATTTGGGAAGGTTTCATGTGACCTTGCTTTGAATGGGATGGGTATTGCGTTCTTTTGAAGACCTAAATGCTACGGATCCAATTCTCTTTAGCAGTCGTTGGTATGTGAATGGGAATATCATAGGATTGGATAAATAGACTCCTTCATTTCAACCTTCATCTTTAAAAGGACTAATGACTATAATATGGATTAGGTTTCCTAATCTACCATTACAGAGTTGGGATAAAAATAATGTTTAGAAAATTGCTTCTGTGGTCGGACCTCCATATTTAATTGATGAAAACATGTTCCAGTGGGGAAGGAGGGAATTTGCTAGAATCTTTGTAAGGATCAAGCTTGAAAATAAATAGCCTTTGGGAGTCTGGGTAGAAGGTATCTCCGAAAAATTCTTTGAAAAGTTTGAATATGAAAGAATTCCAAACTTTTGCTTTAAATGTGGCAAGATTGGACATTTGGAGAAGAGCTGTACTTGTGTGAATTTGGTGACCATTTTGGAATCTGAACAAATTATAAACTCAAGTGAAGACATAGCTGTTTCAAAAATGGTTAACACAAATGTTGATTTGGCAAAGGAAGGAGTCAATAAGGTTAACAATGAAGGCTATGGTCCGTGGATTCATGTAGACTATGGGAAGAGAAGATTCAGAAATTATAAATTCAAAAATACTTGGACTCGGTCCTTGATAGAAAAAGCTAACAGATCTTTGGGTGTGAAAGAAGATGTTGCTGCTGTGAAGAATCAATGCGAGAAGGATGATCAGATTGATTTTAAAAAATAAAATGGGGATGCCAATGTTGAAATAATTTCTCCGGTTGAGGAATTGCAAACTGAGGTAATTTCTCTTCCTCCTTCTAATAATGGTGAATTCAGTTTAAATGAAGTCTCGGTTAGTGAAGGGAAGACTATTTTAAATTCTACATGTTTTTCCAATAATGTCAACCAATTTGATGTTTTAAATCAACTGGTTGAGGAAGGGGGGTTTATGTGCCTAGATACCAAAGTTTTGGTGTCACCGAAGGCTTCGATCTCTAAAACTAAAAGTGAAGCTAATGTATTGGAGACAGAAGCAGAGTTAAATGAAGTTCAAATGGGCATCTCTAGAGATGGATCAAGCAATGTGAAGAAGAAAGGATCTAAGCAGCTCAAAGGTTTGGGACCCATTAAATTGGTTCCAAGAAGTAGAAGATTGGAAGGAGAAGTGAAGGAGAAGATGGGGAATCCCTCCCCTCTTGTTCAATATTGTCTTCCATTGGATTTTGGAATTGTAGAGGAGCTAGGAAAAGCAAAGCTTCTCTATACGAAAGAGTTTATAAAGGATCATATGGTGTTCTTTCTTGGGTTGGTTAAAACCAAATTATCTTCAGTTGACAAAAAGGATGTTAACTTGTTGATAGGTGATGAACAGGATTTTTTTTCATGTTCCTTCTAAAGGATTATCAGGTGGCATTATGGTGTTATGAAAACATAACATGGCTTCATTCAACTTCTTGGAATCTTCTTCCCAATTTGTAGTAGGGGAGTTAAATGTTATTAACAAGGGTATATTTAGAGTTGCTACAGTCTATGGGAGAAAGGATGTTTATAAGAGGAGGTCTCTATGGGAGAGATTGGAATATCATTTGTCTAATGAGATACCTATGGTAGTTGGTGGTGACTTTAATTACTTGTTATCTAAGGAGGAAAAAAAGGGAGGGAAAAGAATTTTTTTCCCCTTGGATCGAAAGAAATGAAGACCTTTCTATCATGTAATAAATTATATGAGGTTGGTTGTTTTAGGCCCAAGTATACTTGGTACAATAATATAAAGGAGACAGAAAGGATCCTTGAGAGGTTAGATAGATGTTTTTTAAATTCAACTGCTTTGAACTCTTCTCACCGTTTAATGGTTAGGAATTTGGCTAGAGTTGATTCGGATCATTGTCCAATTTTGTTAAATTTATTGGAATTTAACTCATCATACAATAAGAATATCAAGTTTTAAGATGTTTGGACCTCAATTCCAACTTCTACGTTAGTGGCTAGGGAAACATGGAGGAAAAAAGCTAATGGTGAGCCCTCTTAAATTCTAAATCAAAAAAACAAAAGGTCTTTGAAAGCATTGTATTATTGGAGTAAAGCAAATTTTAATGCCTTAAATAAATCAAAAGAAGCATTGAAAAAAGAAATTATTGATTTGCAAAATAAAGAAGCAGAGCTCGGGTATCTCTTAGAGAAAGATAGTTGGCTTTTGAAGTTGAAAATTGATGATTTGAATTCAACATTTGCTCGAATCAGTACATTGTGGAGGAAACAAGCTAAGGTAAAATAGAACATAGAAGGAGACGCAAATTCAAGTTTTTTTCAAGATTTTGCTAGTGCCAGAAGAAATTCAAACTTCATCCATGAAATAAAAAATAAAAATGGGTTGATAGTTGAAGACGAGAACCAAGTAGAAGAGGTATTATTCCGTTACTTCAAGGACAAGTGGAAAGATTGGAGTTGTTCTATGGTGGGATGGCCTAAGCCATGGAAGACATTAAATGAAGAAGATATGCTATTGGTGAATAGAGAGTTTTCTTTCGAAGGAATGGAGAAGGTTATCAAGGAGGTTGGTGGGAACATTGCTCCAGGACATGATGGTATGTTTTATTCTTTTTTCAAACCATATTGGCCAATTATTAAGGATGATTTATGGAATGCTATGGGTCACTTTTTCAATTACGGGATGATGTTTAAAGAATGGAAAGATTCTATTATAGTGTTGATCCCAAAGGTAAAAAACCCTTTGTCTCCTTCAAATTTTAGACCAATATGTCTACGCAACTCTGATTATAAAATTGCAACAATTATGCTTTAAAATATATTTTTTCTTGTTATTCCTAAGTTAATTTCAGAAGAACAAGTGGCTTTTTTGAAAGGGATGTCATTGTCCGATCATGTCTTAGTGGCTTATGGAATCTTCCACAAGTTTAGGCATTCTAAATCATCTAAAGGTTTAGTCTCATTCAAGATAGATATGGAGCAAGCATATGACTCAATGGGATGGCCAACATTAGTTAATGCAATGGAATATTTTTGGTTTCCAACAAGTTTTCTAATTTTATTTTGGAGTGTGTTTATAGTCCTAAATTTTCTTTGTCAATCAAAGGGAATTTTCCAACTAGATTGAAGCCAAGTGCAGCTTTTGACAAGGTTTCCCTTTATCTCCATTCTTGTTTATTATGTGTGCACAACTACTTTCAAATGCATTTCTTCAAAAAAAGTGATTCGGTTGGGATTCACATTTCTCCAAATGGGCCTATGATTTCCGATTTACTCTATGCCGATGATATAATCATTTTCTCTGAAGCAGGAATTAAAATGATAAAGGAAATTCAAAGCATTCTTATGAACTTTTGTGGTTGGACGGGACAAAAGGTGAACATTAACAAATCAGGAATTCTGTTTGGAAAAATTGTGAAGAGAAGGAAGAGAAAAGTGTATGTAGAATTATGGATTTCAAGGAGGTCAAAGAATTTTCCTATTAGGGTAGCAAAGTGGCATTAAGGAGACTAGTAAGAGAAGATTTCCAATTCATCTTAGACAAAGCCTTGAGTATGTTGAGTGTGTGGGGAGGCAAATTTATTTCCTTGGTCGGTAGAATCACATTGGTAAAATGTATTTTACTTTCATATCCTACCTTTCATTCTACTCTCTCTTTGGTTCCAAAGGGTGTTTTGAATGAAGTAGAAAAGTTGTGTAGAAGCTTTATATGGAATAAAAAGGATGGAGGTGCCAGACTTCATTATGTGAGTTGGGATTTCATGTGTAGACCAAAAAGATTTTGTGGCCAAGGTATTAGTTACTGTTCAAAAAAAAACTGGTCCATTAAGAGCCAAATTGGCATGGAGATATGGCTATAAGATTGATTCATTAATGCATAAAGTCTTGTTTCCCAAATATTAATCAATCTTCAATGAAGATACTTCTCACAAAGTAGGTTTCGTGGCTTGGAAGTTATTGTGCAATGGATGAGAGTTTCTTAAACCCATCGTAAAATGGAGAATTTTAAATGGTAAATCTATTAATGTCTTCAGAGATACTTGGTTATTGGATAAAAGCATTGATAAGTGGCCGACCTTTGTCAATCCATTGGAAGATAGTAATCAAATGGTTGACAGATTCATTTGCAACGGATGTTGGGATGTAAGTAAGCTTGAATATTGCTTTGGTGAAGAGTTTGTAAACCTGATTACTAGTACACAAATTTTGGTTGGAAGTTTAGAAGACCAACTAGATTTCATTCATAGGATTTCTGACAAGTCTATTTAAGCTTTAGCAACCAAGGCATTGGAAGAAGTCTATTTAGATTATTCTGCTTGGAATTGGTTTAAAAAGTCAAAAATCAATCCTAGAGTGGAATCTTTTTGGTGGAGGGTAGTTAACAAAGCAATTCCAATAAATCAATTCTTATGTTATATAAGATTATATGAAAATGATGGATGCCCGAGAGGTTGTGTGGTTGTTGAAGATATTGAACACATTGTTACCAGATGCAGCAAATTAAGAGACGTCATATAGTATTTAAACAAATGGGGTTTTGTTATTCCTAGTTTCAAATCTTTTGATTTACACTACAGATGGTTGGATATCCAAAATCATTGGATGGTCAATATCTTTTGTAGTACAATTTACTTATCATGTAAAGCTAGGAATGTGTTTGTTCATGACAGAAATGCAACCAGTCTGATGGTTATTACAACAAATGTTGTGAGTTATTCTGCTATTTAACTCCTACAAGGCTGGGATTGGTGGATTTTTTTGAGACTACAAGGGGAGATTCTTGTTCGAATTCGGTCATGCTTGTGTTCATTGGGATATTTCTAAATTGGAGCTTCAAGCAATTTTATCAGTCAAAGATGTGGTGAAAGATTGGATGTTTGATTACAAAGTCTTAATCGTTGAAGGAGATAAAAATGTCATCACTTTCATTCAAAAGATGGTGACGAAAGGAGGGAACGAGCTGGGTTATCTTTCATTTATTAATAATTTCATCTTTGTTATCTTAATTATGTTAATAGAGAAAGTAATAAGTTAGTTAATCTTTGAGCTAACTATGCTAGTTTTAGTTCATTTATTTGGGATGATGTAGTTATGTATAAGGTTCCTCCTTCTCTTATCAATTTGTTAAAGGAGGAATCAGATGCTTTTAGAATGTAATATGCTTTCATAGTTTTTAATGAAGCATTTTTTTTTCTTTAAAAAAAATTAGAATCTAAGTTATATTTATTTCTAAATACTCTATAAATACCATTAATTATTGATGTAAATGATTTTGTATTTCATTCTGTAAAGTTTATTTTGGGTTTCCATATCTTTCTTGAGTTTCCCCAATCTTCCAACAATCTCACTAATCAAATTCAAGTAAGGATTAATGACCCACTTTTGGCTACAACTGAACTTTTTATCCACTGCTTATGTGGCCCTACAACTTGTAGAAGAACTTTTTTTTGGGACAAGACAAATTTGAAGCAACCAAATGGCTCTTCAATTGAACACTAAATAGAAGCAATTATAAATCATGAGCCTCCATTTGTCTAAGTTTGGTTAATTATGATGGAAACCTTCAATCAAAGGCAATCAAACTGTTGCAATGAAGGTTTCCTTTTAGATCATATTTCTAAATTAATTCCATAAAAAATCATTGAATGGATTAATTATATCAAGTGATTTTATTCTTACAAATTATAAAATGAGTTGGAGGTTTAAGATAAAATCTTAACCATTCAACTTTTTTGAATTTACAGGATGATTATGATCTAATTAGATTTGATATTATATGATGCTCTCACTTTATTAAGATAGATATTCTCAACTACTCTATCTTTGATCAAATGGTTAAGGGAAATGCCATGATGGCTGACGGACTTGCCACATTTTGAATAGTGAATCAGACATAATATTGATCTGCAAGCTAACTATACAACTTTTTGTATTTAAATTTAGGGAAATTGATCAAAATTATAAACATTTATAACTCTTCACCTAATTAATTAAATTTTATGAATGAAACCTCTATGGATTCATCTTGAGGAGATTTCTCAAATCAATATAGAATTAATGTCTAGTGAGTTATCAATTTCAAGTAATTTGATAAAATTACTTCATGTAGGATATTTCAATTGTATTGAAATTTTTAAGGATGGTTTTGTAAGATGTTATACACATTTCAAAAAATTTCATGAAAATTTGATTCTTTGTATAGCCTTAGTTGAATATTAGAACTCTTAGGCTTGAGCATAACCTAGAATTTTAAAATTTCATATAGAATAAACCGTCAGAATTTCTTTTGTATTTTTTATGGATTGTTAGATATAGTGTTGAGTGTAGTTAGCCATTAATTTTAATCCATGTTCTTGACTAGGTAGTCATAATTGGAATTTTCAAAGTTTAGATGTAATTACTTTAGAAATTCAAATTAAAACCTAGGGAGACTTTATTTTTTTTTCAAATTAATATAGTTTGATGCTTGGGTCAACATTGAACCATGGTTAAAATTTGATATCAAATAGAACCCATTTTCTCTACACTAAATTATATAAATAAAATGAAATTAAAAAAAAAAAATCAACGTGTAGGACCTTCTACTAATTTTAACCAAAAAAATTATTTTAAAAGAAAAATTAAAAATCAAATCCACCTAGAATCTCACACAGTTAGCTCTAGGGATATTCTTAGTGATTTTAAGGTTCCTCTTGCACCTGACTTCTACTACTTTATGTGACATTTATTTTGTTATTTTGATCGTTGGTTCTTTCTCTATTTCCTGGCTTAGGGCCTTCCTTAACTTTGTTTTTTTATTTTCACTAAATTTTTTTATTGTATATGTTTGTTTCATCCTTTCAGTTTTCTTCCAATAGCATCTCTATCAGCTACAAATTACTTGGCTTCTTGTAAACCAGCTCCATCTAATAAGGCTTTAGTTATTTCTAAAGATGGTAACTCCTAATCCTTCAAAGATATTATTTGTATGGGTGCTTTATCTTCTACTAACTTTTTATCATTAACACTTCTTTAAATTGTATTCTTGCTTTAATGTTTAATAATGAAGCTATTAATAAGTTGGTTGCTCCCTTTGAGTTCCCTATCATGGGTAAATTTTCTCCAAGGATTTCTAACTTAGATGTTATATGTGTTTTCTTTGTGAATCTAAAACTCATTAAGTCATTCTCTATTGGATGTTTAAATTCATGCCATATTATTCTTCAACTTTTGAATGACTTGGACAATAGCTACATTTTCTTCTATATATCTTATTATATTAACTGGTGTCAAATGTGTTTGCTAAAACAGACTACTTACTTTAATATAATGGTTGAATCCCCTATTATGCTAATTCGGATTTCTTTTCTAAATTTAAGGTTTCCCATGTTTAATCCTCTTCTTTTGTATAGTTTGGCCACTATTTTTTGCAACCATTTCAAACTAATCAATCTATGGCTTCAATCTCATGTCCTTTTATTTCTCATGTTTGATTGAAATTTATGTTACAAAAAAAGTATCCTAAGGAAATATGGATTGGATGTGAAAACTTAGGATACTTGAAAAAGGCAATTTGATAATTTTCTTATATTTTATAGTCATTACAAAACGCATAGGCATGGTCTTTCAGAATGTTTGAATTTACATCCAACCTCTATAAATAGAAAGATAGAGTAAAAGATGTTAATTAATGTGATACTGACTCTTTGCAAAACCTTAAAGTAAATGCTAACCATGCTGGTTCTAACACTTAGGTGTTTGAATACCATTTGGGTGATGCTATGCATAACTTAATTATCTAACCTTCTCAAAATGAACGGACTATTAGTGATTTTGATCCTCATAAAAAATAAGAAATGTTACAGTCTATTACCATGGAAGATCCTTAAAATTCTCATATCCCATCTAAGCAATGCAAATATATTTATTTTACTAAATTTATTGATGATCAATTTACTATAAATTTTTTAGATCATAATAATGCATTAGCCCTCTCTTAGATGGAGTGCAATCTTAATAAGTACAGAGATGATTTTCAAAGCGAAAGCTCTGATAAAGTCCATCATTTTGATAAAATTATTAATATTCCTTCTATCATCATGTAGGATATTGTTGAAGAAGGTGAAATTGTGAATGTTGTTGAGTCATGAAAAAACATGCAGTCCCCTCAAAACTCTTATATTGTCATTAATAATTATGTCCCATCTGATACTTCTGATTTGAAGGCTAAACAAATTGTTACTTAGCACAATATTTAGGATGTGGAGGATAATATATTTTGTTTTACAAAAGTCTAAAGAAAAAAACACAGGAAAACAAAAACCCTATTTTCAATCTCCTTCGAGCACACATTTTCAAGATGCTAGTAACTATTTTATTAATTGCTAAAACATTTGTTTGGAATGTTAAATGGATTGGATGTAACTCTTCTAGGATTAGGGTTAAAAATCATTGCTATATTCATAATGTTTATCTGATATTTTTTTAAGAACCATTAACTTCATACGCTAAGTTGGTTTTAACTGCTCAGTTTTTGGGCATTCATCATAGTGTAGCTAACACTTCTATTAATTTTTTCCCTAAAACGGCCCCTTAGTCATTGATATTATTGGTAATTTGTCTCAAGCTATGTATTATCACATTGAGTTTCTTCATTTTAAGGGTTTTGCTTATTTTGTTCATGCCGCCTTCTCTCGGATTATAAGAATATTTCTTTGGGAGAAACTTTCTACTTTCCCAAACATTTTTTTTCTTTGTTGCCTTCTTGTTGGTTACTTTAACACTATATCTTCACCTTCAGAAAGGAGTTATGGTGCTAATCCTACCTACCAATCCATGAAGGACATTAAATTTTTTTTATTTGTTAATTAGTTGGTATTGGGTTTTTTAGAAATGCATTAACCTGGAATAATGGTAGTGTTTAGATTGTGTTCTCTTTAATACATTGTTATATGGTTCCATTAATGGTAGCTATGTTGAGCATCTCACTAGAAGTCTTTCTGATCATTCTCCCATTCTTATTGGTATCAAGAAGAGTCATAGGGGCCCTCCTTCTATGTTTAGATTTCTTAATATTTTTCTTTTTCAACTTGATTATTCTATCTATGGTATGTATAGGCTTTAGCATAAGCTTAAAAGACTAAACTTTAAAATGAATTGGCAGAATAATAATATTTTCAAGAATATATTCACTAATATTCTCTTGGATGAAGGTAAAGTTAATTCTTTAGAGCATACCTGTTAAGTTATGCCTAGTGATGAAAACTTTAAGCTTATATTTGAGTCCAAACACTCTTTATTCAACCTTCAAATACAGAAGTAGGCTTCTCAAAAATTAAAAATTACATTTAAGCACCATATTAAGGGTAATAATGATACTAAATATTTTCATGCCCTTGTTAATATGAATAGAATTAATAATTATATTCATAATATTACTCTCTTTAATGTGACCTGTGTTGAGGATGAGGAGGAATTTGCTAGTTCAATTGTGGATATTTTTAAAAACCTCCTTAATAAGAATTTATTTCATCCTATTGGCCTGCCCATTTAATTCCCACTATTATTAGTCAATAGGATAACATATTTTTAACCTAACCCCTTTATATTAATGAGGTTTTGGAGACCATGAATTCCATGATTTCTTACTCTGTGGATTGGCCTGATGGGTTTTCCACTAAATTCTTTCAAAAAGGGGATATTATTAAGGGTTATTTATATGATGTTGTTTTGCATTTATTTGGTGGTAATGCTATCCCTAAGGTTTTTTCTTCCACCTCCATTATTTTTATTCCTAAGAAGGATTTCTCCAAGTTGTTTGGATGTTCTAGGTAATTAGCCTCAATACTTTTATATCAAGCTTTTCTCTAAAATTCTCATTAATCGATTAGTCTGATTTTTGCCTAAAATTATCTCTCCTTTCCAATTGAGTTTTGCTAGAGGGAGAGTCATATATGAGAGCATTTTACTTGCCCTTGAAATGATTCATGATCTTGAAGCCAAGATGAGAGGGGGATTGTTATTCTCAAGTTGGTTGTTACTAAAGCTTATGATAATATTAACTGGAGCATTTTTTATAATATTTTATAGTTCTTTGGTTTTAATTTAACTTATGTTATGCTCATAAAGAATTGCATTAAAATGGCAAGAGACATACATAGTTGAGTAATTTGTTAGAGAGAGAAGGTCCAAATTTTTAGAGAGAGAAAGTGAATTTTTTAATTTTTGATTCCCGCAAATTCTAGCTTCCATCGATGATGGAGGTGGTTATCAGTCTCCATCAGGCGGTGGTTCCTTTAACGATTGTCAGTCATCTTCAAATGGAATTAGGTTTCTTTCCCGATTGAATCTAGCTTCATCTTTTTCTGCTTTTTGATAATAATTTTTATATTTGATCAGGATGCAAAGATGAGGTATAAGTGTTGTTTACCTTTTGTTATCAATGAAGGCAGATTACTGTTACCTAAACAAAATGGAATGCATTGGAAAGGGTAAGAATGTTTTCATTGATATCTTAGCTAAAGACCAATAATGTCTGGATATCTCTTGGAGTCCAAGTTTGAGCTTAAATCAAACATTGGTGCTTCTCCATCTTCTGGCTCGATCAATGTATCTGAAGTTGTCGATGCTAGTTTTGTTGTTGATGATTCTAGAATACCCAGAAAGTTGGATTCTACTGTAGCCATTTTGAATATGATCCATAGCTAAGAGGAAGAGACTGGTAAGAAGAATTTGGATGTGTGTCTGCTAGTGATCTTTACATTAAATAGGCTTTCTTGGATAAATATGTATATGATCTGGAGAAGGTATGTAGCTACAACTCTTGTGACCTGAGCAATTGCAACATAATTAATAATTTGACAGATGTTCCCAAACAACAAATGAGTAAGGTGTTGATGAATGCATGGAGTAAAAAAATCAAATATCAGAGCTCCAGATATTTATTATGGTGACTGCTTAACTGAGAATGGGTTTGTGATGATGTTACATTTACAAAATAAGTTGGAAAATTTTAAGAATCTTCAAAAGTCACTGGTAGTAAAAGTTTTTGGTGAGAATGTTCCCTATCATGTCATAGGCATGGAATTGAGGAGGCAGTGGTCTGAATTCAACATATTTCATTTGACATTGCTTAGAATGGGGTGGGTGCTTTGTGCTTTTAAAGATTCAAATCCAATGGAGTTAGTCCTATATAGTAGACCTTGGTATGTCAATGGATATATCATAGGAATGGATAAATGGCCACTTTCCTTTCTTCCTACCTCTTTAAAGGGATTATCGAATCCTATTTTGATTAGGATGCCTAACCTCCTATGTTCGGACGAGATCAATGTGTGCATGATTGCATCCATGGTTGGTACTCCATATCTTATTAACGGAAACATTTCTAGTGGGGGACAAGAGAATTTACTAGAATTGTGTCAAAATCAAGCTAGATAGCAAGCTGCTATTGGTTGTGTGGGTGGAGGGAAGTCCAGGTAAACTCTTCCAAATGATCAAGTACAAATAAATTTTTGAACTATTGCTTTAACTGTGGTAAGCTAGGACATATAAAGAAGAATTGTATGAGTTTTTGTTTAGATGCTAATCATGCTTCTAAGAAAACCAAAAATCTAGTTGAGAATGTTACTACAGCTAAGAAGGAACATTATAAAATTGCTGAAGAGGTTAGGGATGAGGTCAGTGATGTTAACAAGCATGTTATGGACCATGGGTTTGTGTCAGTTATGGGAAGAGGAGGTTCAGGAATTCAAGCTTCAAGAATACTTGGTCACTGCCTATGAGGGCAGATGCTAAGAAGGAGAATGGAGATAAAGAAGTTCAGGTTGTTGAAAAGAATCAGAATGATATTGAAATAGATAAAGTAAATGATGAAACAGGCTCTCGATCTGAAGTGTTGGTAGTTGAGGTAAAGTCTAATTTTCCTTTAAATGAGAATAGTTCACTGTATTTACCTTCTACATATACTAGAGGGGTTATAACATCTAATTCCTATTGTATTCAAGTTAACAAATTTGATATCTTAAATCAAAATTGTTGAGGAAGGGGAGATCATTTGCATAGAAAAGGATGTGGTGATGTCTCTTGATGCTTTTATTATTAAAGAAAGAGTTGATCTTGGTTCATTGAAAAGAGGACCTGATGTAATGAGTGTCCAATTAGAGTATAAAGATGGTAAATCTTCAAATGTTAAGAAGAAAGGTTCAAAGCAGCTCAAAGGATTGGGACCTATCCAATTGGCTCCAAGGAGTAGAAGAATGGAAGGTGGTCAAAAGCAAAAGGTCGAGATATCTTCACCACTTGTTCAATGATGTCTTCTATAGCTTTTTGGAACTATAGAGGAGCTAAAAAGAAGAAAGCTTCTCTATATCTCAAGGAGGTTGTAAAGGATCAAGGTGTTTTTTTTTCTCAGATTGCTTGAAACTAAATTGACATTTATAGATTGGAGAGATGTCAATTTGCTGATTGTTGTTGAATTGGATTACTTTCATGTTCTTTCTATAGGACCGTTTAAAGGTGTTGCGAATCTGGAATTATGGATTAGACTTTTGATGATAGAAAATATTCATATTTTTGTATGACTTCCTTGCCAACTAACATTTTAGGTCCACAAGATCGAGCACAACTCAAGATCAGCTCAAGATTGGGTCGATTTAGTTTGAGTCCATCTGTAATGTTTTCCTTTTCTTGAGTCAATTATAAAAGTGGGTACTGATGCTAAGTAACCTTGCACACACACACTTGAGAGAATTTTTGTATTTTTCTGTTTTGAGTACATCGTCCTGGACGATCAATTCAAAAACAAAAAATATAATTAAGGCATCCTGGTTAAGGCAGCCATCATTAAGCACATAGGCCTGGACGATTATTGTATTGGCCAGGACGATAGGCTCAAATCAGAAAGAATCAACTGCAAGATTTATTTAGGTAAGATTTATTTTTGGATATTGGCCAGGCCGATCCATTGTATTGTCCTGGACGATATAGCACATTTATGCCTAAATTAATCTGATAATTATGGAAAGCAATTAAGGTTTATTACACTATCACATCGGCCGGGCCGATCATAGGATCGGCCCAGCCGATGGTGTGGAAGATTGACATTGGCCTACTTCAAATCAGGGCGATGTCCTGGATGATTTGGCTCGGATTTGAACTAATCGTCCAGGATGATATTTTATCATCCTGGACGATGTGAATACAATTTCTTCTGATCAAGCCATGTCGTACAGGCTGATTAGGCTTAATTTGTATTGATTGTCTATGATGATA
The DNA here is from genome assembly GCF_001605985.2 of Dendrobium catenatum. NCBI lineage: Eukaryota > Viridiplantae > Streptophyta > Magnoliopsida > Asparagales > Orchidaceae > Dendrobium > Dendrobium catenatum. The sequence goes on from NW_021320079.1 coordinate 383,641, forward strand.
GAAATATCATCCTGGAAGATAATGTCTGTTCTTGAAAGGACCCGAATTTTCTCATGCAAAAATATATTTTATTGTTGTCTTGACCTAAGTGAGCCAAGAGGAGAGGGAGAGAGAGGAAGAGAGAGGGAGGAACTTGTGAGGGGGAGTTTGTGACAGGGATTCACAAAGGTTGCTCCAAGCAAGTTTCCAAAGCGTCTTCTCCAGTCTTTGCCCTTCGTCCTTGCGGGTTCAAGGCAGGTAAGCTTTAGTAATAAAGCTTTAGTAATTGGTGGAGGTTCTCTACCTGCTTCAGGAGGAAGCAAAAGGAGTTAGGTTCTCTGCCTCGTTGGGGTTGGTAGAAAAGAGGTTTTGTAAGGGCTTCTCTGCTTTGCTGTGGGAGCAAAAGGAGAGTCACATTTGTAGTGCATACCAGGAGAGCACCTCTGGGGAGTGGACGTAGGTCGAGTTGACCAAACCACTATAAATTCTCTATGACATTTTCTTACTACGTTTCTACATTTATTTTTCCGCACTTTGATTTTTGTGGTGATTTTGGTTTGTGATTGTGCTTTAGTTTAAGAAATTTTTTAAAATACTAATTCACCCCCCTCTTGATTAGCCTAGAGCTAGTTTCTATGGACTTAACATCCCTAATAAACTTTCATGTGGTATCAGAGTGGGATTCATAAAAAATAAGTTTGAAAACTTTTTGAATTTTGATCGATGGCTAACAACGGTAATTGTAATGCAACGAAAGGATATTCTATAACACGACCACCTTTGTTTGATAATCTTCCTTTTGATTTTTGGAAAACTCACATGGCTACTTTTTTACAATCGATTGACTATCGTATGTGGATGCTTATTAAAGAAGGATATTCACCACCTTCTCGTGAACTTAATGGAATTAAAACTGAAGTACCTTTTACAGAATGGACTTTTGATAAAAGTGATTTAGCACAACTTAATTCAAAGTGTTTGAACTTTTTTTTGTGCTTTAAAATCAAAAGATTAAATGTGTGTTTCCAGTTGCACTATTGGTAAAGAAATTTGGGATAAATTGTGTATTACTTATGAATGAACTAATGAAGTTAAGCAATCCCGTGTGAACATTCTCTTGCATGATTATGAACTTTTTCGTATGAAATCTCATGAATCAATTTCTGATATGTATACGAGATTTACTCAAATTGTTACTTCGTTGCATGCCATAGGAAAAGTACTCACTAATTATGAAAAAGTCAACAAAATTTTAAGATGCTTGTCTTCCTTTTTTTATGCTAAAATCACTGCAATTACTGAATCTAAGGATTTAAATGCTTATTCAATCAATAAATTACTTGGATCACTCATTGCTTACGATCAAGGAGTGAATCAAAGAAATTTGGATGCAGGTGAGAAAAAGATGGAGAAAACCATAACATTGAAGGCTAATGAAACAAATTCAAATTCTTTCAGGTCTGAAAGCGATGAAGTTTCCTTCATCACTAAGCAATTCAATAACTTTTTAAGGAAGAATCACAAGCATCATGACCAATTGCTTGAAATATGTGAGAAAGATCAATCTGAACCTGAGGAAAAAACAACAAACTTGTGCTTAATGGCTGATGATTTTGAACAATCTGACCAAGAAGAGGTATGCCAATCAACCTATGACCAATTGCTTGAAATATGAGAGAAAGATCATGCATCATATAGAAAAGTTAAGAAAACTCACGCTAGTTTGAAATTAGAGCTTTATAACTTACAAAAAGATCATGAAATTTTGAGTAAAGATCACCTTCAAATTGATAGTAATCACATGTCTCTACTTGATGAATTTGATAATTTAAATAAAAAGCATTCTAAAATAATAATTGAGCATGATTCTTTGAAAGCTTCCTACACCACACTTGAATCTGATTTTAAAGCATCTACTAAAGAATATGAGCATAAAAAGTAATGTTTGGAGATTAATTTAGAAAATGATCACTTGAGGTTTAAAGGAAAATTGAATACACTCGAGAGAAATTGGAATATATCAATAGCTGATTTAAAGTCAAAAACTAGGAAGAGGCATTATAAACCAAACCGATTAAGAAATTCTTTTCCTAGTGTTAGATGTTTTTTATGTCACATGTTAGGACATATAACACACACTTGCACCATTCACCATAGTACACATTTGGTTTGGAGACCAAAACTGCATGTTTCACAACTTAACATAAAAGCATTACATTCTTCTTTTCATAAGGAGGGACCCAAATCTGTATGGGTTCCTAAATTTGACATTTGATAAATTTGCAGGTGTGCTCTCACCAAAGACCTCGTGATAGCATATGATACTTGGACAAAGGCGCGAGCTCATAAATTGCTTACACTTACTGCAAAATAAAATCTTGAATTGCATGATTACTACTCTATTGATTGTTATTATTTTATGCCTTATTTTTTGTGTTAGCTTTTCATATTTGTTGTTATAATTGCTTTTACTTTGGTTTCTTTTTGCTTTATGATATTTTCTCCTTATTTTTATTTTTTAATTTTTTTGGATATTTATAGTCAATGTTTAAACAACTCTAAATCAGTTAAATGGAGAAACATCGTTGATGGTTTCTCTCCCTCTAACCTCTTTTAATGATATAATTTTCTTTTCTAAATAAAAGTCAATCTCAAATAAACAACTAGTTGTTAAAATTAAGATCTTTTCTATCTTGCTACAATAATCTACCTTATATTTATAATATTGAAAGTTTTTATATATCTTTCAAGTTAATTGAAATCTTGCCATTACATTTTTCATATAATTACTAAAGTCTGCTTTGTGGTTTATTCTTCCTTATATTAGAGAGTGAGTTTCTCTTCTTTAATATCTAGAAGATCTACTAACAATTAGAAATATTTTAAGAGTTTTTGAAAAGGGATCTAACTTACAAAAACAAAAAAATAAAAGGCCAAAGACGCCAAAAATAAAAAGATGTGCAATGCCGCCAAATTGAAAAATATACACAAAAGAGTATCAAAAATCAATAGATGCACAAAGTGCGCCATTCAAATTGACAAGAGGCATTAAATGAGCCCACAAAAGACAAGCTTACCTCTCTTTCAAACTTTTGAAATTTTAGAAGAATTCATGGCTTCATATTTTCAAAGGCTTGATTTCAAATTCCATGATTGAGACAAATTGCTTTGGTATATTATTCTATAAGATATTTTCTTTGGAGCGTGTTTTGAACGGTTCTTTTTTTTTTACCCAATTAGTTTGTTCTGAGTTAGGTCTTTTGTTTTCAAAAGACAATTTTTCCCTGAAAGAAGTTCGAGCTAGGGTTAACAGGGTCAGATATTCTACCATTTTTAGATTTCTACTTTATTAACTCATTGATCTTATAAATATTTAAAATTTAATTATTTGGAGCATTTATCATATGCATGCCTTGTTCAACTTAAAAAAAAAAACTTTGTTTCTTTGCTAGTTTTTATGTCTTTTTCATGTTTTATTGTTGTTGTTCTTAGTTGATTTTATTATTTTTGGGCCTTCTTTGATCATCTCCATCCTTCCTCTGAAGTTCAAAATTTTGTCACATCGTCCTGGCGATACATATATCATCCTGGACGATATGTTCTTTTTTTCATCAAAAACATCATCTACTAAATATTATGACTTTTCTACTATTCAATTATCCTGGACGATATGATCATCCTCTGCTACAATCATCTTTATCGTTCTAGCCGATCCATTTTCAACCTAGATGATGCATTTATTTTAATATTCCCGTCCGATACACCTGTTCATCTTAGACGATACACATGTCAATATGATTAAAATCTTTAAAATTGCCTGTGACGATCCATTTTTAAACAATCAACCTAGACGATCCACTGTTCTTCTTGGACGATACACATGGCACACAATTTAAAATGTTTTAAAATTTGGCCGGTATGATCAATTATTGAGCATCATCCTGGCCGATCCACCTAATCGGTCTAGACGATCTACTTTTTCAACTGTCATCCAGCCTAACCCCTCGGGATGATCGCCTGTGTCTAATCTTCCCGGCCAATCGGATCACCTTTTTGACCAATTGGCCAGCCGCAATAATTACACCGGATCAGCTTGGATGATACTGCAATCATCCTGGATGATTCGGCCGATTCTTTAAATTGAGACCAATTCAGCCATTTTTCTTCACACCTCCCCTTCCCTTTTGCTTTGTACTTCCTATTTCTTGCTTTTTCTTAATGGCTGGCGGTAAGCATCCTCATCAAACATTTGGAAGCTCCTCGAGGGCCACGCTGGACCCTCAATTTTGTGAGGCAAATAATTAGGCTGCCTATAATAGATATAAGTCGTACAGCATCACTGTCTTTCGAACAATTAATCCAGTCCACCTCTCCTATCTGGTACTCAACCTTTTCACTCACACCTCTCTATGATTTATTCTCACCCTCGTAGTCCCCTTTAATTCTAAACTTCTTTTTGAATTTTATGCCAACCTTCGTATCAATTCTTCCTATACTACTCTCACCTCTTATGTGAAACGATGCCCTGTCGAAACCACATATCAGGATTGTGCTGAACTATTGCAGTTGTCCACCACTGGGGATAAGCTACATACCCTTATTTATGATACTGATTTTGACTGGTCTACGGCCAATCACTTTCTTTGACACACTAATGCCCATTTTCATGTTAGAGAGACTAGCTCTTTACTTAAAGATGCTAGGATGATCCAGCACATCCTCCACACTTCTGTTATTCCAAAAGCTGGTGACCGAGTCCATATCACTCCACTTCTTTCACTTACAACTTTTTACATTCTGGCCCATAGAAAATTCAATGCCACAGACTTGATCTTTCTCTACATTGAGTATTTGACTACCATTAGAGATCCAGGTCATAGATGGAAGCCCAATCTTGCTCTAGGACATCATTTCATATGTTTTAGAATCCCAATACAACCTTCAATATCCTGCTCCTCCCAACCTTCAGCCTCCCTTCTACTCGAACAGTTCCTTCAATGTCCTTCACAGTACTCATCTCCACCAGGGGATGTGGAAGCTCAGGAGGCCAAGGAGGAGCCGGCTCCCACTCCTATTTCTGTACCTATTCCTCTCCGCCAGCACTCTCAGCCGGATTAGTTAGTGGAGAGATTTGATCAGTGGGAGACCCGCTTCGAAACATAGGTAGTAAACCAGCAGCAGCAACATGCTGAGGACATGGCCTAGTTCGATGCCTATGTTGCACACCAATAGCAGCAGCATGACCAGGACATAGCCTGGTTTGGGGCACAGTTTCTTATGTTGTCCAGTTACTTATAGCAGCAACCACCACCACCACCTTCGTCTGATGATTAGGGTCCCTCGTTTTACTAGTTTTAGTTTTTGTTTTCTATAGTTTTTTTTTTCTTATGGTTGTTTTAGTTTATATTATATTTTTTTAGTTTCCTCCTCCTTTTTTGTGATGTCAAAAGGGCAAGTTGTCTGATGTATCTTGTAATTTGATTCAGGAACTTAGTGAACTATTTTTTTTATCACACTATTTTTATTAAACTATCATAACTGCTTGAACATTTCCAATTGTGTTTGCCATCATAAAAAAGGGGAAGATTATTGTGAATATAAGATTATGGATTAGACTTTTGATGATAACAAACATTCATGTTTTTCTACGACTGCCTTGCCTACTAACTTTTTAGGTCCACAAGATCGAGTGCAACTCAAGGCCAGCTCAAGATTGGGTAGATTTAGTTTGAGTCAGTCTGTAATGTTTTCCTTTTCTTGAGTCAATTGTAAAAGCGATTCCTGATGCTAACTAACCTTGCACACACACACACTTGAGGGATTTTCTGTGTTTTTATATTTTGAGTATATTGGCCTGGACGATCGATTCAAAAATAAGAATGCTAATTAGGGTATCCTGGTTAAGACAGCTGTCGTTAAGCACATCAGCCTGGATGATCATTGTATCGTCTAGGATAATAGGCTCAAATCAGAAAGAATCAGCCACCAGATTTATTTAGGTAAGATTTATTTTTGGACATCGGCTAGGTCGATCCATTACATTTGCCAGGACAATATATCACAATTATGCCTATATTAATATAATAATTATGGAAAGCAATTAAGGTTGAATACACGATCACATCGGCCAGGCTGATCGTAGGATCGACTGGGATGATGGCGTGGATGATTTACATCGGCCTACTTCAATTTTGGGCAATGTCAAGGATGATTTTGCTCAGATTTGAACTAATCATTCAGGATGCTATTTTATCATCCTGGACGATGTGAACAAAATTTCTTCTGATCATCCATGTCGGGTATGCTGATTAAGCTTAATTTGTACTGATCGTACAGGATGATAAAAAGACGATAAGGTTGGTTCTTGAAATTCTATTTAAAGGACCCAAATTTTCTTATGCAAAAATATCTTTTACTATTGTCATGACCTAAGAGAGCCAACAGGAGAGGGAGAGAGAAGGAGAGAGAGGGAGGAACTTGTGAGGGGGGGTTTGTGAGAGGGATTCACAAAGGCTGCTCCAAGCATGGTTCCAATGCGTCTTCTCCAGTCTTCTCCCTTCATCCTTGGGGGATCAAGGGATGTAAGCTTTAGCAATTGGTCGAGGTTCTCTGCCTTCTTTAGGAGGAAGAAAAAGGAGTTGAATTCTTGCCTCGTCGGGGTTGGCAGAAAAGTTGTTTTGTAAGGGCTTCTCTGCCTTGCTGGGGGAGCAAAAGGAGAGTCACATTTGTAGTGCAATACCCGGAGGGCGCCTCCGGAAAGTGGACGTAGGTCGAGCTGACCGAACCACTATAAATTTTTTGTTTTCTTTTTTTACTATGTTTCCGCATTTATTTTTTGCGCTTTGATTTTTGTGGTGATTTTGGTTTTTGATTGTGCTTTGGTTTAAGAAAATTTTTAAAATACCAATTCACACGCCCCCAGTATACATGGTGTAACAATAAGTGTTGGGCTGAACTAATCCTTGAGAGGTTAGACATATGTTTTTTAAATTAATCTACTATAAACTCTTCCCACCGTATGGTGGTTAGGCTCATGGCTAGAGTAGCATCAAATCACTGCCCGATCCTTCTAAAATAGTTGGAATTCATCCTTTTGTCTAAGAAAATTATCAAATTTTAATATATTTGGGCTTCAATCCCTGCTTCTATTGCGGTGGTGAGGGAAGCATGGCAAAAGTAAATTTTTTGAAATTTTTCTCAAGTTTTGACTAAAGGCTTTATTTTACTGAAGTAAAGGCAAGCTTAAAAACTCAAATCTTTTAAAGGAATATCCCAAGAAGGTGATCTTGGAGCTACAGAAAAGAATCAGATTTTGGGCTTCATTTGGTTGAAGACAACCAGTCCTTAAAAGCAAAAAATAGATGAATTGAGTTCAACCTTGGCTTGGTTGAATACTTGGTGGAGGCAATGGGCTAAGGTCAAATGGTTAATTGAGGGTGATTGTAATTCAAGTTTTTTCAAGCTTTTGCTAGTGTAAGAAAAAACTCCAATTTCAATTAAAAGTTCAAAGATGAAAATGGGATTTTTTTAGAAAATCAACATCAATTTGAAGATGTTTTATTTCGATTCTTTAAAGAAAAAAGGAGAGATAGAAGCTGCTCACTGGTTGGCTAACCTAAACCATGGTGATGTTTGAATGAAAATGATATTATAATGTTGAACAAAGAGTTCTCCTTAGAAGAAGTGGAGATCGTGATCAAGCAGGTTGGTGGGAACATTATTATTGAAAATTATGGCAATTCCTACTCATTTGTTAAATCTTATTGGGGGAATTATTAAAGAAGCTTTTTGGAATGCAATTAACCATTTCTTTAATTTGGGGAAAATGTGTAAAGAGTGGAAAGAGACTCTTATAGTGCCGATTCAAAAGGTGAATAATCATATGTCTCTTTTAAATTCTAGACCCATTAGTCTATGCAACACTATTTATAAATTGGCTTCCAAGGTTCTATTGTATAGATTGTTAATTATTATTCCAAAGTTGTTCTCTGAAGAATAAGTGGCATTTCTGAAAGGGAGGACTCTATCTGATCATGTCCTTATTGCTTAAGAAATATTTCACAAGTTCAAGTATTCTAAATCTTGTAAGGGTTTAGTTTCTTTCAAAATAGATATGTAACAAGCTTATGACGCTATGGGATGGCCTACTTTAGTGAAAGTTTTAGATCATTTTTGTTTTCCTACCAAGTTTTATAATTTAATTATGGAATTTACTCATTACCTACCTTCCCTTTGATGATCAATGGTAATTTTACTAATTGGATCAATGCTAGAAGTAGTTTTCGAAAAGTATGTCCTCTGTCACCGTTTTTTGTTTATTCTTTATTCTCAAATCTTATTGAATGCTTTTTTATAAATAAGTAAGACAATTGGAATTATTTTTTATCCAAATGGACCAATGATTTCTCATTTACTTTATGTATATAACATCATTATTTTTTCTAAAGCCAGGTTGAAAGTGGTGAAGGACATTAAAGGTGTTTTAAGGGACTTTTATGGTAGGACAAGTCAAAAGGTTAACATTAGTAAATATGGTATTTTGTTTGGAAAAGATGTGAGAAGGAGGAAATGGAGGGCAATTTCTCGAATTATGGAATTCAAAATGGTTAACAAAATCTCTTGTCTGGGAATTAAGATCGCACTAATGAGACTAGTAAGAGAATATTTTCAATTCATTTTTGATAAAGTTTTGAGGATGCTGAACATTTGGGGTGGAAAATTCATCTCTTTAGCCGGAATGATCACTCTTGTCAAGTCAATTTTACTATCTTATCCAACTTTTTATTCTATTCTTTTATTAATTATGAAAGGTGTCTTAGAAGAACTGGATAAGTTATGTAGAAGCTTCATTTGGAATAAAAGGGATGGAGGTATTGGGCTACATTATGTTAACAAGGATTTGATGTGTAGGCCATTGAATTATGGAGGCCGAGGAGTACATTCTTGTTCAAAACAAGTTGGACCATTATGAGCTAAGCTTTCATGGAGATATAATCAAGACAAAGATTCATTGTTGCACAAGGTTTATTACCCGAAATATGGTTGACTTTGTGATGTTGATACTTTGAAGAAGGTAGGCTCAGCTTCTTGGAGATTTATTACTGATGGTGGGAGATTCCTCAAACCAATTGTTAGATGGAGTATTGCTAATGGTGAGTCTATTGATGTCTTCAAAGATACTTGGATTATTTATAAAAACATTGATAGATGATCGATATTTGTGCTGTCAAATGATAAAAGTGAGTTGACATTGATATGTTCATTTCTATTGGATGCTGGGATAAAAGAAGATTGAATAATTTCTTTAGGAAGGATCTTGTGGATCTTATTATCAAGATACCAATTCTATATGATTTTTTTTGAAGACAAAATGGAACTTTTTCATTATAATTTTGGAATGTTTAATTCTGCAATGGTAGCTGAGGAATTGGAACAAGATCATTCTGATTTTCAAAACTGGGTGTGGATGAAAAAAGCTAAGCTTTTTCCTTGGATAGAAACCTTCTGGTGGAGAATTCTCAACAGTGCTATTCCTACTAACCATTTCTTATCATATAGAAGATTTCAAGGGAATAAATGGTGTATGAGGAGATGTGATGAAGTCGAAGACATTGATCATGTTGTAACCAGATGTAAGAAGTTGAAAGAGGTTGTTCAACACTTAAATAGATGGGGATTAAGAATTCCGGTATTTGAATCTTTTGAAGATTGATGTAGGTGGCTAGCTAATCAGAATTCTTGGATAGTAAAATTGTTTTATAATATTATTTTCTTTTCTTGGAAGGCTAGGAATTAGTTGGTTCACGGTGGCACTGAGGGTAGCCCTTTGGTTATTATGGCTAATTCTGTTAGTTATGCTGCAATTTCAAAATATTATAATTATGTTCACTCGGGCAATTGGGATGCCAATCAACCTTTTAGGCTATTCGTTATTCATTGGCATCCTCCTCCACGCAATTTGATCAAAGTTAATGTAGATGCATCGCTATTACTATCTTACAAGGCTGGGATTGGTGGTGTTTTTTGCGACTACATGAGCAGATTTTTATTGGCATTTGGTCATGCTTGTGTTCATTGGGATGTATCCTGGTTGGAGCTTCTAGCTATTCAATCTATCAAGGATGTTATTAAAGATTGGATGTTTGCTTATAAGGGTCTAATCATTGAAGGTAACAATGAAAACATTATCAAATTTCTTCAGAATGCTATTAGCAGAGGTGGACAAGAGTCGAGGACCTTACTTTTATCAAGGATTTCAATTATGTAATTTTTAATTATATAGATAGGAAATATTATAAGTTAGCATATCTATGTGCTCACTATGCTATCTCTAGTTCTTTTATTTGGGAAGACATTAGTATGAGTAAGGTTTCTCCATTTTTTTACGTTGTTGAAGGAGGAATCAGATGCTATTAGCTTGTAGTTTGTATTAGTCACTTTAGTTATTAATGCAGTTATTTTCTTCTTTAAAAAAAATTAAAAATTTCATTAATGGTTATTATTTCTCTATTATTGTTAATGGGAAAAGCAATATTTTCTTGAAATCCTGTCAAGGTTTAAGATATGTTAATCCTATATCACCTTCCTTGTTTTTCATTACTATCGAACACTTGCCTAGAAGCATTTTTAATCATTATGGTACTTACCCTATCCTTAACAATAAGACAATGGGTGGTTTGCCTGTTTCTCACTTAAGCTTTTCTAATGATTTAATTATTTTTACTAATGGATCCCTGAATATGATTAGCATTCTCATGAGATTCCTTCATAAGTTCAACAACAATAGTGGTTTTTTTGTCAATAATAATATGACCTGCTTTATTATTCCTAGTAAGTTTCCTCATGCGTGTAATAACAATATTCAAGGCATTACTAGTTTTATTCATAGTTTATTGCCTGTTAAATATTTTGGTGTACCTCTTTTAAAAGGTATGATAATATTTTTCCTTTTTTGGTTCTTATTTCTTTTGTTCAAAGTCATTTGAATTCATGGAGTTTTAGCTTGCTCCCCTTTAGGGGCAAACTAACTTTTATCAGAAGTGTTTTATGCTCCTTATCCATCTACATGTTTCATACACTTCAACCTACTACAGTCAATTATAAAGTTGGAAAGATTATTTAATAAATTATTTTGGAAAAGTTCCAATAATGCTTATGAAATCCTTAGGTCTTCTTGGTGTAAGTGTTGTGGGGTGATGGATGATGGGGTTTTGGGTTACGAAATTATGAAAGATTGTTGTTGTTAGCTCTCATTCTTCTGTTATGTAACCTGTTCTTTTTTGGTTACATGACTGCAAAATTTTCTCTTTTACTTTGCTATTGCAGCTTCCTATTTGATATGACTAAAAGCTCAATGATCTATTGATGAAAAGGCATTATTTTAATTGTTATTGTGATTATTACCATTTATTAACTTATGATATATATTATAATATTTTGTTGATTCTTTCACATCTTGGTTTATAAGTACTTTTTGATGGCAGGTGTTGGTTAAGTTTTTAGCTGTTGCAGGTTTAATTGTTGCAGGTTTCCTTTTTTGCAGGATGATCATGTTGAATGTCCTAAAGTGGATCTCCGAATTTTGGGTGTTAGCACCTGGCCGCCTTAAAATATTTCTTAGATTTTTTGTTTCTTGTCCTATAAAGGGATTTTGAGTTATAGGTATAAATTGATTTTAAGTTATAGGTTTTATTTTCTTTTGGATGTAGCTCTTTGGAATAGTAGTGAGCTTGAATCTGTCTTAATGACTTATAATCCTTTTTTAGGGAAATACATAGGCCCCTTTAAGGATTTCAATTTTTTTAATTATTAATTCATTTATTAAAAAATAAATAAATAAATAAACTGCAATCATCATTAAAT